>NC_056703.1:16660396-16774893 GCF_018831695.1 Puntigrus tetrazona | reverse complement strand
GCGTGCACCAGCATGTTGTATTGAGAGTATATGATTGTATAATCATGTAAAATATATTTTAGAAGTAAGAGAGCATTCAGGATAGGAATGTGGAAGGCATGTTTTTAGGTGGGTGGATGAACCGCATCAGCTTGAAATCTGGACAGCTGGAAAATTCAGAAAATTAGCTTCACTTAGTGTTGTCTCTGCATATTAGGCATTGGATAGGAAAAGCATTGTGCTAGGTAAACTTAAAAAAATACTTTATTTTTATATTTTAAATTCAGGCTGCATCAGGTTGCAAATCTTTGTTTTTTTCTTTCACCAGCTCATTTTCATCCTCAGTTTGAAATAAAATGGATATAAGGAAGTCTCACTGTGAGATCTGAAAAGAAAATTGACAACAGCTGTGTTCACGACTGTGATAAGCTCACTTGTGAGATGTAATATCACAATTTTCACATTGTGAAATATAAGGTCAAATTTGAGCAAATGGCATACTGGGAGCTATCTCTCACACCTGAGGTGAATAAACTCATAAATTGTAACGTCACCATTAATTTGCACTGTGTGATAATTGCATTGAGTCAAAATTGAGAGTTGTATTATTTTGGAGAATTTTGCATGGTAACATACACACAAAAATGTGGTGAAATGTATCTGCTATTCTGGTTATGTGGCAAAGCAAATTCAAGACACATCAATACATCCATAAACATGCCGCTGTGAGGATGCAGAAATACTTCCAGAAGAATTGTTGCTGGAACAGACCAATGACTAGGGCAGTGATGATTGGCTAACAGGCTTTCACACCATCCTCTGTAAAATCAATGGATTAGCGGCATTCTATGACACAGCATAACTCCGTAAAGTGTTAGTAGGTGCTTTAAGATGTGTATGTGTTAGAAAGAGAGAGAGGTTGAGTCTGGCCAGAAAAGCTGATTTGTGTCTTGTTAACATATGAGGCAAAATTATGGGGGAAGGGAGAGAGACTGCACGTGTGCTGGCTCTACAATTCTTGTTTCTTCGGCGTGTGGAAATCCCACCTCTGAAAAATAGCGTCCTGGAGTGCGGAGAGGCTAATGAGATGCAGATGAGGGCGTGCTTTAAACTCAGTGTCTGGGAATAAAGTAATTGTATCAGGAGTCACGTGAAGCTGGCCGACCACAGACAGACTATATTCTCCCTTCCCTTTTAGCAGTCATCAAGTGCGCTCTGGTGTACCATAATTCACAACATCATCTAAAACTCAAATGCAAGTACAGCCCGCATGATTGAGACATAGTGTTGACAAAACCAACCACGTGATCTTTGTCACGCATTTCAATCCAGTGTAAATTTTTATTAGTTCTTATTGCAGTGTAGGTTTTTAATTAAAAATCAGATAAATGAGCCCTGTTTACATAGGTTTTCCATTTTTCTTTTTGTTGAGTCAGACTGCCTCAGCCAGACTTTAAATAAGCTTTAACTTAAGAACAAAATGATCGAAGCTTGTTATTTTTCCATTGATTTGGGCTTATAATCTTATCTTGAATAAAGCTGACTGCGAAGAGGGTTTAGCTTTATTATTGTGAGGATAATCAGGCCGCTTACTCCAAATCTGCTCTCTTAACACTGCAGGGTGAAAAAAAGGCCCTCATGTCTGCTTTCCTAGATTTACTAAGGGTTTTAGGGCTATTAAGTTGCTGTAAAGAGTGCATTTTTTCCCTTTTTAAGTACATGCACTTATAAGTCCCAGGGTTAGTTTTTATTAAAACGTTTTTAAATGTTTTTTTATATGTATTTATTTTTATTATAATTTTTTAGTCTCATTAAAACTCTCTTGTTTTTTTTGAACCATGACTTCTTGATTAATTTGACTACTGTTATATTTTTGCTGCTTATGGAAACCTTGATGTTTTTTTTTTTTTTTTATTATTCTAACAGAAAATCAAATAAACAGCATCTATTTATTATAAATCTTTTGTAACATTATTTATTCCATTATAACATTATAATTCACTTTTGTATCTATGTAATTTTCATTTCCCCCGTATATTAATTATATATGTATATAATGTAATACATTTTGCTTTTGCAGACCCCAGTGATATTACTGCTTTTATTAGATGAGTAAACGGTTTAATTTCAGTGTTTATTGTGAATTATTATTATTATTATTTTTATTATTATTTGCTTGTTTTGTTTTTATTTCATTTATTTGCTTGCACGCTGCTGAATAAACTGCTGAAAATGCTAGTTCACCACAGAGAGTGTAAACATTGTGTGTTAAGAGAGCCAAAGAAACAATTACCTTAACGCTTTTACTACTTTTTACTGCAGAAATATACAAAAATCCATTTTTAAACTTGAAACAGCAAGTTTAGCCGATCCTATGTTGAAATGAACTTTTACTAGCAGCGTGACACACAAAGGTCCGTACACTTATTTTAGTGGTGTTTTGATGAATTCTCCTGGACTTGCTATTGTTGCTCACAGTGGGTTTGTTCCCTCTTCATGACAGTTGACAGAGCACAAATGGAGAAGAAGAATGGGAATTAGACATAATGGAAGAGTGGCGCCCCATTCTGCGGCCTATTATGACTGTTCAAGAAGGGTTGCCCTCGTCCCTAGTGACGCTGTCTGTGCAACAGCTGCCACTGCGTGTCTACTGCTGCCTTCCTTTCTTTTCTACCAAGCATCCTCCATCCTTCTTCAGACTTAAGCTTTGCTTTTACCATAAGCACCCAATACCCCACCCCCATCATCCCCCTTTCAATACACCTGCCTCCTCCTCCCTGCTCCATCCTAGCAGACCTATTTAGAAAGGGAAGGATCTGCGTGTGCCAGATAGAACAGGACATAGGCGTGATTGTAACAAGCAACACTTTATTTGTCGCGGTGGTGCGGAGACCTTTCACTCAACAGATAGTCTGAGAATCGAAGCTTATCAGAGGAGATCACCTTCTGTGCTTTTCTGTTTTCACAGTGAGAACAGCATGATCAAATTATTTTCAGAGTCATTCCGGGTCCATTCGCAGCTTCTGCTTTATTATGTTTCCCAAAACGGTTTTCAGCGTGAGGTTCCTACTAATTCCAATATCAATGACTTGAAATTAAAATTACTTTTTATATTTCATACCTTATTTAGGAGCGTAATCATACAAGGCTAATTCGATCAAATCGAGATTTGATCTAATTCACTTGCACTGAACTTTTAAATGCTCAAAACTTCAGATAGTGTAAATCCAAATAAACTGATCATGCGAGAAATCATATGAATCATTAATTAAAAGCTGTTTTATCTCTAAACAAGAAACCCCTAAGCAGCACTGTAAGGCGCTGGGATATACTAGATGGTGAATAATGTATAAAGGGGTTCAAATCTAAACTGACTTGCAGATTTGTAACGATTCATAACATATCAAATCCCCATTAGTTTTTATTAAGAATTACAACATATAGCATAGCTTAACATCTTTATAGGAAGGATGAAATGCAGTGTTTACAGGCTAGTATACGTTTCTCTTATTACAATGTTTGCTACAATTATGCAAAGAAAAAAACAGCTAAATAATATTAGATATAATGTTTCATTTATTTGATTTTATTTCTCTAGTGTATTAGAAGTTAGAGGGGTCAAAAAAATCTGAGACTACTAGTAAAAATGCTTATGTTCTAAACAATTTGAGTGAATAGTTGAATAAAAAAATTACATTTTCTTAATGCCTTTATATTTGATTATGTTTATAACCAGCAGCAACCGAGTTAAAACGGTAAACACGGTAGAGCTGAATGTCCCACAGCTTAGTTAAATAAAATCTTCAATCTCATTTTCGGTTTTGGACCCCCTGTGTGAATTAATTGCATTCTGCCTCATGCATTTCACACAATTAGAGCTTTTAAATGAAGAGAAATCATTAAAGCGCTTCTTGTGTATTTCTACACATCAGCGGACTCTGCTTCTCAAACGCATTTAAAGCAAACGCCACCAAAAGGTGACACCTGAGACCGACTCTTTTACACAAGACTGTAACCATGGCACTGAAAGCTACGCTCCACACAGCTGGTGAGCAGCAGAGATGAGATACTGGATAGATGAAGCAGTTACACAGCGGGAGATGTTATTCGGTATAAGGGTTCGACTGAAGTGGAGGTTTTATATACCCGCGGCAAAGCAGCTGCGTCCCACTGATGCTTCCATCCAGCACCTCACTGAAATGTCCTCTGCCGTTTGTTGTGGTAGTGATGCTGTGGCAGACTAATCCACATTATCTTCTGTTGCTGCCAGGATGGAAATGTTGTCAGGTAGGACAATACCTCCGAAGCCAGCTACACCAGTTTGGCACGAAGGACTTAGATAGCTAATGCAGTCTGTTACCTGTAGTTGATTAAAATGTGTTCAGGAGACTGAAAATTAATTGCAAAGATGCAAAGCGAACCTGCTGTTTCTAATCTTGCTGATTAATTAATTATTGCCCGAAAGAGGTACTTAGCAATGGAGGACCAGGAAGCATAGTCTAATAAAAAAACATGGAACAAGGAGAGAGTCTAATTAACTCCAAGCAAATCTACCATCATTCCCAGATCAAACGCACTGAAGCTTTAAACTCATCACAGACTGGATTGCTTCAGATGTACTTTTGCACATAAATAAGTAAATAAATAAATGTTTATGTTAATAAATTAGAAAAGTTTTTATATATATATATATATATATATATATATATATATATATATATATATATATATATATATATATATACAGTATATATATATATATATATATATATATATATATATATATATATATATATATATATATATATATATATATATATATATATATATAAATTTTAATGAAGATTTTACTGTATTTTTATCAAATACATCCTGCCTTGGTGATGAAGATATACAATGTATGTAATATCATATTTACATGTAAATAATATTTTATATGCGAGTCAAAGACGAAAAAGAGTTTAACCATAAAAACAATAAGTGTAATACTGCTTTAAACTGTTGTTGTTTTCCTCCTGTTTAAATTAATTGCAGTTTTGTTTTTGTTTTTCTGAGCCAACAATAAATATCACACATTTTCCCCATTTTACTAAATTTATCCACTAAAATATCATTTAGTGGAATATTTACAACAAAAATCAATTTATGACACATTAAAAGACAAATTACTTTTACCCTAAATACTAATTTGTTGTAGTTATTTTTTTTTTTTTACATTTGCCACTATCCTAGGTTTTGCCCATTCATCAGTAAGACATTTTTTTCTCATTTAAAATACAATAAAAGGTAATATTATTTTATATATTGTAATATGTGCAGAATAAGCATGCTGTTTGAATACTGAATGTTATACTGAATGACAATGACAACGTTATTTCAACCAAATTTATTCTCCAAAAACTTATTTGAAACCTTAAAAGTAGACACTTTACTTACATTTAATGATCTTTCCATGGACGCTTTTGTGAACCTCTTTGATTCACTCATTACTCAACACTTCTCTTTAGTTTTACATAACAGGGCTTATATGAAAATTTGGAGTGACATAATTGTGGTGAGATGATGACAGAATTTTAGTTTAAAATGCAAATCACTTGCTGAACGTATGATTCACTTCTGACTGACCTAATTTAGACATGTGGAAGTGCTGAGTTTTAAATAAAGCCATTAGCTACCTTATTTGTGTAACTTACATATCAAATATATTTCGCTTTTATTTGTATTCAGAATCCACTGCTCAAATATCTGAGTGGGCATGCTCAGTACGAATGGTCACAAGTTTAGATTTTAAAGCGGTATTTGTGGTGCACCACTGTGCTATAACTTGTGTATTTGCTCTTTGCACTCACCTTGTTGCCAGAGCCAATTCCGCTGGCCACTCACTCAACAGAATGACCGATTTGTGTCAGGACTTATAGGCTTCATGCAGGCATCTGTGCCGCACTAGAACGCAGCGGGTGAAAGCGAGAATAGAGATTAGCAAAAGAATTCATCCACTTCTCCGAGTCAGTGGGGTGAGGATTTTCACAGTAGCCGCTGTAGACAGTTTTTTTCAGACTGCCTTTCTCACAGGTTTGAAGTGAATGATGGATCATTTCGGCCTTGACAAGGCCATATCCCCAGGTGCGAGTTACTTCATTAGGAACTGAAATATTTTCTGCCCATCAAATGCGTTTGGAACTCTTAAAGTGAGAGTTCACCCACAAAATGAAAAAGCTGTCATTAATAACTCACCCCTCATGTCGTTCCAATCCTGTACAACCTTCTTAAAACTTCGAATACAAATTAAGATATTATATTTAGATTTTTAGCATAAACAGCAAGGCAGCTACCGGGACACCATTAAAATAGTCCACGTGGCATGAGTGGTTTAAACATTTTATTAAGGTACGAGAACAAAAATATCGAATTTATTCAACAATTTCTCGATGTCACACGGAATAGTTTAACGATGTCCTGACAACCTTTCTGGGTTTTAAAAGTGGTAGTTACATTGCTGTTTATTCAGGGTCAGAAAGCTTGGATTTCATCAAAAATAACATCATTTGTTCTCCTAAGATGAATGAACGTCTTGCCGGTTTGGAACAACACAAGGGTGAGTAATTCCTGACAGAATTAGCATTTTTGGGTGACCAGGGACATCGCGGTGGAGAGACACGTTGTAGACTCATGAATATTAATTAAACGATCATGTTCGGCCAATAGTGGTAAAGATGGTAATGATGCAAAACCAGTTGAGAATCACCGAAGTGGTTAACCGAAGTGAGACATTTCTAGTAGTGATTAATCATTGAAGCAAATCTAATGTTTATGCAGCGGAATAATATCTCCCTTTTCCTTCCTGGAATGACTCAGTCTAGATGAAAATGCCTTTCGATTTCGAGGTAGCTTGAAATCCCTTACACCGAAAGAGGCAGGAAACATCAAAGAAGGCCTGGGTAGAGTTAAAAGACCAATCAGCCAGTCAATCTCTGAATTGCAAATTCAATAATTCAGAGGGAAATTACTCCAGCAGAGGGAATGTGAATAATTTAGGATATTATGACTTAAAAGTTCCTCCATGCGAGTGGTAAGGATGATTAATTCAACATCTGGACTAATAGAGATTCAGTCTGAGCTTGATTTACGCGGTGCAGTGCTTCTGCTCTCACACGCCGTCTTTGTGTCTTACATAGTAAGATGCCTCACTGTAGGCTATGAGCCATTGAATATGTTTCAGTGCCGGTTTAAAGAAAACAGTGGGTAATCTCCGCTACTCAGCATTCACACACCATTCAGGGCTTTAAAATGCAATACAAGTCACTCTGCTTAGCTTAATGCTGTATGACGGAATGATCTGATCCTATGATAATTATAGGGAGCATATGCTGTCCTGTGGTTGCTGAATGATGAGATGCTAGCAAAGCATGCTAATTATATTCGCTGGAATGGCTTTAGATTCTTAAGCTCATTAAGTCATGGTCTATAGCTGTGGTTCTCAACTGGTTTTCAATCAGGAAGCAGATTTTTCATGACTAAAGCATAGCACCGAAATGGTTATTGTGCAGAAATAAACAAAACAGCTTCTAAATCACAATGAAATGTATGCATGTGAATTAAATTAACATAATACGAAATTAAATACTATGTGTAACATAATATTATTACTGTTGGTCATAAATTGATTGTATAGTTATTTGCTAATATTCATATTCATATATTAATGTATATAAATCAATATTATCAATATCAATATTAGTAATATATAATATTAAATCATATAACAACAACAACAACAATAATAATTTAGGATTATATATATATATATATATATATATATATATATATATATATATATAGCAATTTTTTTTATTTATTGTTGTTTTTGTTGTTGCTTAGTAATTGTTGAACCATTATTGTATATAGTGTATATTCATATAATATACATTCATATTTTAATAATAATAATATTATGATGATGATGATGATGATTATTATACAATTATGTAACCAGTAAATATCGTAAACCAGATTATATTGTAGTCTGTTTTATTTTACCTTGCATCATTTTGTTCACAGCTTTCAAAAAGAGGGATTTATGTGCAACCTGTCCATGCTAATTTCTGCCTAATTTGACTCAGGTCTTCAAAGTGACAGATGAAATTGCAGCAAAATAACACATTTGATAGAATGCACTGCTTTTAACATCAACAGCAAAAGACACGTGAAGCATTTTTCTCCATTTTAAGAAGCCTGTTCATTTTGATTATATAGTTAGTTCTGCTAGTATCATATTATTTTCGCAGATCGCATGTTCCAAAGAAATTATCACAGGGCGAAATATTACCGCATTAGTGCTGCATTCCCTTGGGTTTTACTTTTACAGCTACAGGTTTTACAGTCAACATTTTATCTCTTATTTCATGACGGCTCCAGCTCTAAAATGGGTGTCTTTTCACAGTAACACTGATGTCTGACCCCAGGCCTACGGTACCATAATAGTGCCAGGATATTCCATCAATATCCTCCTGAAAATATTTCGCATGCAGAATATAGGCAAAAGCGATCGGAGAAATCAAGACATTTTCAAGCAAAACATGTATCGATTCAACTTCATTTAGAGGATATTACAGAGCAACAGTGAAAGGAATGAAGGTTACAGTTGGCCAGACACACATTATGGCTCCGATTGATGGGGTTTTTTCACGACTAGAGAAATCGATGGCTCACTCGTCCCGGAGTGAATGTGCAATCTGTCATGTAGAGAGAATGCAGCGCTGATGTAACGCTTTCCCACGCTCTATACGGACCAGTCGTTCGCCTTATAGAAGCCAAGGTCATTTTATGACAGAGCTGTCTGCTTGTATTGAGTGCACTTTAAAAAGTTTTTACCTGGTCTGACCCTTCCAGGGTTATTTCACCCCACAATAATTTGACTGTGTTCGTCTGAAAGAAGAAAGTCATATACACCTAGGATGGCTTTGGGGTGACTAGTTTGTGGTGTAATTTTCATTTTTGGGTGAACTATTGCTTTAGTTTGTGTTCAAACTAACGAACAAAGGTCTTATGGTTTTTGGAACACCATGAGGGTGAGCAATTAATGACATCATTTTCATTTTGTGGTGAACTAATCCTTTAAAGACGGTGCTGGAGCAGGAAGCTCCAAAATGTTCCTTTCAGTTATTGACTTCCCCTCTGTAAGGATAATAATGTCCCGTTTGATCTCTTTAGGTGCCAATTTCACATTACCCCACACGCAGAAATCCAAAACACAATTTACTGGAAAAAGTCTGTACACAAACCCCTATAGCGGAGACTCTTAGCTTGATCTGAAAGAAGAAACAACAGCATTTCAGATGTGTACTACCAACAGGAAATCTCTGTAATGTGTGTGCCATAACAGCCGCTAGCCTCTTTTAGAGGTGAGTGGGTGTATAGTGTGTTGACTGGACCCTGTTAGGGCACCGGCACAAAGAAGCGAGTGCGCGTGGAGCCCGAGGCGTCCGCTCTAAAGTTAACCGGCACTCTTTCTGTCTCCGGCGTTCTGCGCAGTGCCGGGAGATGCTCCAGATAAGGAAATGAATGAGTTTGTCTTGCCCCGTGTTTCATCAGTATGTTGCCTATTGTTCCTGGTAGATCAGTCATCTCGCTATCGGTTCCCCTGGAGACTTTCTCTTTATTCCACAGTCTCAGACCAGATTTTCTCATAGACGAGGCCACGTCTTTCAATACGATTGCGGGCCTGTACTGAAGTCAGCAGAGACAGGATGGGACTCTGATAAGTTGATTGTTGCCTTTTGTGAAGGATGCTGCTGACTCTTAATTCTTTGCTTTTCTGTGCTCCTGGATTACATAAAAGGAGATTGGATTATAGGTATTGCTTTTCCACGGCTTGATTGAATTATTTACAGTAGATCTCATTGGTCAGATTTGATAAAGCAGGTGTGAGAACTGTGATGTCCAATTTTATGTGCACTCTTACACCTGATATTAAAAGTGAAAACGCATGCGACCACATTGCATTTGTATTGCAAGTGCTAATCTATGCTAATGTGTCTCTGGATAGCTCCAAAAGACAGCTTACTCATCTGTCAATCAGCCATTAATCAACCACAGCTGCTCGTCCTAAATAACAATGAGCGTTCTGCATGAAACACCACTTATTTTATTTTAGATTGTATTTCATTGTATAATTTTTGTTTTATATTTTATTCAGTTTGTTTATTGGTTTCTTTACGTCAGATTTTTTGTTTAATTATTTTTTGTTTAATTACTATCATTTGTTATATTATTATTAATTGTATTTTTCAGTTTTTTATATTATTTTGTTTACTTAATTGTTTTATTTTATATTTGATCTTTTGTTTACATTTTTTGTTTTCATTATATTATATTATATTATATTTGTTGTTTTTTAATGTTTAATGTTTTTTTCCTTTTTATGTTTGTTTTTGTTTTCATTTTGTGTTATATTTTGTTTTTCAATTTTCATGTTTTTAGTTTTTTGGTTTTCTGATTTAAAAATCTTTTAACTATTTTTATTATTCTTATTTGTTATTATGTTGTTGTATTCACTTTGTTTGTTTTAGCCTTTGCCTTGGAGTTAAACACATTTAAACATGCAGCAACACACTGATGTAATGATTGATGTATAAAGTCAAGTAATCAGAGACTGTCCCCTCGAAATCCAATCACAGGTCACAGGAGGCACATTTGATATGCATGCAGCAGGGCGATGTGTCTCATCTGGCCACTTGTGCTGGAATCCCCTGAGACGTATCTTAATACCAGGTGTCAAAGGGCCTTAGGTCAATTATTTGAAAGCATTATGAGGTCAGCTGTTCCTTACTGGAGATCTACAGGCAGCTTTCGATTTTACTCACATAGTCCTAGACAACCAAAAACGTATCGTATCGCTTGCTAAACACATGGGAATTCATTGTTTTGTTATTATTCTTTGAATACGAGTAAATAATTATTCTACTATGTCTAACAAACAGCTTTTTTTCCTTCATTGCATCATTTATGTAGCCCAAGGGTGTGAAGATGCTGAAATGAACAGGGTGGAATTGTAAACCTAAAGTTCCTCCGAGAGTCAAAACAAACATCTTTAGCTCTTCAGCTAATTTTGCAGTGTTATCTGGATGTTTATCACAATTCTCAATGTAAAGTCAAGAAATGTGTGCTTGTCTGCATAACTCGTAGTTATACAGAAATGTCATTTTCGGTTTAAAACCTCACTCTGGTTAGATATTTTATAATAACTGCTTAACCATATAATTGACCGTTGTCCAGGCAACCAATTTTCTACATATCTGTGTTAGATTCATGTGTCTTATATTACTCTGTGGTCTCTTTCTTCCCACAGAATGAAATAATTTCACTCAAATCAATATTTCATATCTCTATATTTATTTATTTGATAAGTAGCTGGATAACAAAAGGATAATGTACAGTCAGCAGGACATTTTTACACAATTACACATTACAAGGTGAAACAAGTCTCATTATCCTGTCAGGATTTATATTGCGTTAATGACTGAGCAAGTCCTGATATATATTCATATATAGACTTTCAGAAAGCTAAGACAAATTTGAAGAGATTAATTGCAACAGTCAGAATAAGCTAAAGATTACAGTTACTCTCTTAGAATCAGTGGTAATATGTAAGTAGAGTTACTCAATGTTTATTTTTGTATGCGTGGTTTTTTGAATGTACATATTTAAATGAAAATATATGTCAATATATATGTTAAAAACATAGATTAAAAAAAAAGTCAATTATTATGAAAGTATGTCATGATGGCTGAAAAAACATCTGTTAGAGTTTCCAGGTTTTTTCAAATTACACGGTTCTGCCAGTAGGTGGCGATAACTGGCATTTTTTTACTTATTGCGTTTTTATATTTTATACTCATTTGTTGATTCCACTGTGATATATCTAAGCTGAAAACAAACCATACAACTAAAGTTCTGCCAATAGACGATAGTATCGTGTATCGACAATAGTCAGAGATATTGATGATACCAGATGTCTTTGTTGACAGTCAAGACGATATTAGGCTCATTCTCGTATTAATGTATGAAACTATTATTATAATTATTATTATTATTATTATTAGGCGAATTATTATTTCCCGCGGTACACATACACACACAAGGCTTCTCTTCCTCATTGTAAATGTTTTAAAAACGGCCTTAAAAACTAAGCCCACAACAAAATTGCAGTGTGATAAACCTTTATTTATAAATTATGTCAAGGGTGCTAAAAGAGACGTCTTTTAGACATATGAATGAACATGACAAAATGCCATTATCACCAGCGTTTAGTTTTCTTTACAGCACATTAACAAAAACGCATCATTAAAAATATGCAGGGCTCGCAGTCCGGACTGCTGTATGTATTATGTATCCATTAAATTGAACTTTACTTCAATGACCTTAGGCTACCTGAAAATACTTTTATCTTTAACATGTTCGTTTATGTCTAATATTTAGTGTTAAACTTCTGATTCTGATTCTACTTCTGATTTTCACATTTATTTTTAAACTGATAACGTCAGTGCCGATGCAGCAAGCTTATCACAGTAGGACGCACGGTCGTAACAGCGATGTATGACTGCTATATCCCAATATACTAGCTGTTTTAAATATTTTTAGATTAAACATGTCAGTTTTTCAGTTGGTTTGAAAGTATATAATTTTGGTTGCTGGTGCTTCCAGGCTATCTCTCTCTCTCTCACACACACACACACACACACGGTTTAAAATCACCAAATAGTTATGAAATAGCCTGTGACAAGTCTCTCTCTTTTGCCTCCAGCCGCTCATACGCGATAATATCGAGTATCGGCGATCTCACAGGCTGGTGATATGACAATATGAAAAATGACCATATCGCCCATCCCTACTTACAACAGCACAGATTCACGGTGTGGTGTTAAACGTACAGACTGTACTCATCTCAGTATGTTCTGTTGTGGCTCACTGACCTTGAGTTCAACTCCTGCAAACCACATTGATCAATTATGCCTTTTCACTCACCTCTTATTCTGACGTAGTGAAGAGGGCTGTAATGTTTTATACGAGGAGGAATCTTATTCTGCACCTTTTCAAAGACCTTTGCTAGAGTAATTTTATGCTCTCACACACTAATTATTCCCTCTTTCTCTCTTTCTCTCTCTCCTAATTGATCCTGCACCTGATTTATATCTTCCCCCTTCGGCTGGTTAAAGGTAAGTCTCAGTTTCACCTCACAATCTTTTATTTAAGCGAATAAGTGTCATATTCTAAAGCTGCGCTGATCACACGAGGGAAGGCGAACAAAACGCTGCATTACGCACCAGCGCTTTGGAAATAAATATAAATTACAGTATGTGTTACATGCTCTATTTTTCATTTCAGTTTTTTCCCCTCAACATAGTATCAGATACTGCACAGCTATTTCCCTTTGCCGTAAAACAGGCTTTTACTTAAGTGAAGGAAAAAGCGTACCTGCTGCCATTGACTGTATTATTGGATATTCAGTGGCATTCATCAGCGTGCCGCATACAGAGTCATGAATTCATAAATTAGAATCAATCTAATCGTCTAAAAACAATCGTCTGCTACGTTTGCCGAACAGGCCCCTGTTGGTTATATAAGCGCTAAAGCATTGCCACAGAAACAACACAGCAACTTCATTTACAGCTCTGGCTCTGTTCGTTCACATGCTTGTCAGGTCTTTCCTCTCTCATCAGACAAAAAAAATAAACAATATTATACTGACACAAAGGCAGGACTCAATTAATTCTGATGCACAAAACAGAAAAGATGAGAGGAGAATGTGAGAAGGGAAATATGGCTCACGCTTTGTTCCTTATCTCCCAAATGCTTGCCATAGTGGCCCTGTCTCTAATCTCCTCTTTGTTTCTCCTTTTTTGTCTCTCTATTCATTCTCTCTCTTTATCTACAGTTTAGGAAAATCTGTGCAAAAAGAGAGCACATTGCAACTGTGAAATTCAAACAAAAAAAGCAAACAGAACGTTTTGCCCAAAGGGATATTCCAGTCTCTATAGGGTTTTTTTTTTTTTTTTTTTAGCTTTTTCCGAACGCCAGCTCACAATGGAGTAGGTGTCTGTTTTTGAAGTCAGGTAAAGAGAAAGCCATAACCAAAGATATGCTCCCCTCCCCAAGCCTTTTGTTTCTCCATCATGACTTGCCATGATGAGCACTTTGTTCGCCCACAGTCTGTGAAGCAGAATGCCGTTGTAGTAATTAGACCACGTCAGCTTTTACTGTACTGGCTGCGAAACCCAAGACGTTCTCCAAGCTTTTCCTAGCGCTGTGCCATCAGCCTTGGCATCAGTTTCCGGCATTAAAGGTACAATTCACCCAAACATGAAAATTCTGTCATCATTTACTCACTCTCATGTTCTTCCAAGTCTGTATTAGTTACTTTCTTTTGTGGAACACAGAAGATGGCCAGTAAGAGTAGTGAGCAGAGAAACCCAGCATCAGAGTACAGATGTACAGGGCATCCCATTCTCTGTCTTCGCTCAGTTCATGCTCTCGATTAAAAGTTCTGTCTACCAATAGAAAGACAAACTCTATAATGCTTTCTAAATATTCTATCGCCATTTATAAAATATGCCCTTTTATTATTTTAATTTAATTTATTGTTTCCAAATAGTTAGAACCGGATACTATTGGATCTATTTTTGTTGGGTATCTAAAAAAACTGATGGGTGGCTGCTGCTGAAAGAAACACTTTCCACAGATATTGAAAAGTGTTTCATACCACTTTCATATTTGAAAACCTTCAGTATCTTAAACAGCAAGTGGCAACCAACCCCGCAGTGAAAGAAAATTGCATCTTTATTTTTAATATGCATCTTTAAAACCGGTATAATAGGTGGGATCAGATCATATATACGTAACGTTGAATATGGCATTCCAAAATCACGCACATGTTCCGAATATCAACTGGAAACCCACTGATATATTTTCCATCAGTCAGCACACTACTCTTTTAAGATATCATTCTCTAAAGATAGTTTCTCAACTACTAGTCCAGTGTTTTTTGGATTCATATTCAGCGAATCGACAGAACAGTTTAAAAACGCTTCTAAATGTCATATTTTATGTTCCACGTGAAGAAAGTAAGTAATACTGGGTCTCATGTTTGAATTCCCCTTTCTTTTTAGCAATAATTGGACGCCATCAGATAGATCCAGATTTAAATCTTAATACCATTAAACTTTAAAGAAACCAACCTGAATTTTCCATTTTATACTGAGCGTTTTACAGCGTAATGAAAGGTGCATGTGTTTGTGTCCATTTAAAAACAAGAGACGCTGATGGTGCTCAACCGACTAAGCAGATACGGACCACAGCAGGCAGTTACTGCAGAGCATTTGAAGTTTATTGAATCCCTGGATCGCCTTTGATGTGTAGGCTTTGAACACAATTCCAATCTGTATTACATAAATGGTTATTTGGTGAAAGATATTGCAGTAGCAGCTGGAGCGATAGCAACTCTTGACCCAGACGTGACCCCTGTGGGTGTTAGTATTGCCTTCGTGTAGCAGAAATCATCAGAAATCATTAAGCAATTCCCCCAGTTGTGTTTTTGCCTTTTTTCGTATTGGTGCCAATTGTTCACTTGGCGCCCATAACTTCAAAGAATGATTGTTAGATGATGAAATTGAGGAATATACTACAAGTGAGAAATGCAATAAATAAATATTTAAAAATAGCTTCTTGTAAAAATACCACTAGTCTCCTCCTCCTCCACATTCCCAGAATTTACGATACAGTGGGAGAATAAATACAAAGCTGTAATGTATTGCAATAATGAGAAGCCGAACAGAATATGACATCCCTCAGCTGGTTGCCTCCAACCTCCGCCACGTTAAGCTGTTTTTCCCAAAGCTCTGCTCTCGCATCCTATTCATAGTAGGATTACAGGCGTGCAGGAGGGACGGCACAGAAGGGAGTAGGACGGGGAGCAGATGTTGCTATAGAAACTGTCCAGCAGGGAGGGATGAGGATGGGTGGGGGCGGCAGTGGGCGTGACCGTGGCGGCAGCCACTCCGTCATCGAGCTGACAGCGTGAGGCCTTTTTTGCTTTTAACCGCTGCATGTGGAGCAAAGCTTCTCTCGATTCATCCCAACTCCACCTCCTCCCAATCTGGCCCTTACATTTCGCTCGAGGGTAAAGCGACCTTTGAGCTGCGAAAGAACAGAATAGAAAATAGGTAGACGTATTAAAAACAGACGGTGTGCATGTTGTGCGCACATGATGATTGACAGATTTTTATGATAGTTTGGACCATGTGTGTGCATGTCAGGATAATCTGATTAGGATTGTACAGGCCTCGTGTGCCATGTTAGGTGTCCCCCAGATCAGCCTATGCATAGAAGAGGTAATTTCCAAAACTGCCTCTATGGCAACTGAGGAATTAGCACTCCTAGAAAATTGCTCCGAGAAAATCAATTAGGATTTTTAGACTCCTGGCAACACTGTAAGACGGTTTGGAGACCAAACCACCCCTGTGCAGTTAATGCACCGCCTGCCATCGCTCAGAAATATTTGATTGGAAATGGCCTGCCTGAATTGATAGTCGCTCAATATGCAACAAAAGTTTTAAGTGCGCTTGAGAGTGATTTTGGCAGCCATAGCGGCTTCTGTTTTCTACTCATCAGACCATAATCATAAAAAATAAAAGCCTGCGGGCTTGTAGCTCATCATAGAGTAGACAAACTGTTCTCCGTGAGACAGATGAGATGCCTGTTTTGCAATATCAGATAGTATCTCTCCAACTGGTAGGCAGACTTTATTTTACATTCTCTGAGATTGCAAGGAGAGTAAATAGAGCCAAAACGGTTTCTGATAGGAGACCGGAAAAGAACAGAATTGGGGGTTATTTGAATGATTTGGAGACTGTACCTTCAAATAATGAAAAAAAAAAAAAAAAAGAAAGTTATGGATGGGGAAATGCAGGTATGCCTTCAATCCTGCCAACTTAAAATTGTTGTTCTCAGGTTTTCATTTTGAGCTTTCAGCTGGTGGTATTGACAGTACAAAGAAACTTATCTATGATTGCACCAGTCCTTTGTTAAAAAAATACAGCTTATCTGGTATCAGCCAGTTTTGCTGTTGATGTGAGTTTGGCAAAGCGTGTATTGACAGTTGGGGTCTTGGGCTGTCTCATTCAATGACAGGATGAAAACCGAGACAAATCAACCACTGATTTGAGGTTAGAGACAGGGCACAAGAATTTTTAGCTCCCCTTTTTAAATGGAAGATATATATGCGTAGCATTGACATCTGTTCTAATGCTTTAGTTTACAACCTTATAAATGGTATAAATGTATAACCATAGGTTTAACCATTCACAATCCGCCATTAAGTTGATTCTTAACCATTAGATACCCACAATAGCAAAATGCAACACTTGTTACACAAATGTGGGCTGAAATGGCACTGATAGGCATGTAGCGTAACTGTGCCTCCAGCAACCCAAGTTTGATTGCCAACTTGAGATCCTTTCCAGCTACTATTGTATCTCCACCGTCCTATCAATATTAAAAGCATGAAAGCTGAAAAATCTAACTTAAAATTGCATATAACAATTCACAGAAGTTTTTTTTTTTTATTATTATTAATTCATTATTATTTTTCACAATTCTCATCTTTAGAGTGAGAAAAAACTTATGGTTCAGTCATTTCTATTATTTATGTTACAGACCTCAAAAATAAACTTTTCACAAATCCTAGATGCAAAAATAATCAACATATCCTAATAAAACTTTATAGAGTGTCAGAGGAATTCTTTGAGGTGAACAAACTGAAGTTTGAACCTTCCACCCAAATAAAACACGCATAAACATCACGATTTTAATAACCAGTGACTTCCTATAAACACATTCAAGAGGGCAAAAAATAACACATCAGCAAATATCAGTGCATATGTCTCTGGGGGTAAAGATGTTTTATGTCTCTCTCTTTTACAGCTTTCTTTTTTTATGTAGTTCTTTGAGTAAACAGACCCCACTTCTTTGTGGATCAAAGAGAGAAGAGCCGCTTGGCACAAGTGCAAAGTTCTTGGATTATGGCAAAGAAACTCACAAACAAACACAAACAAGTGAATCTTTTTTTCTTTATTTACAGTCTTGGGAAAAATTCATCTTGAGGAATTTAAAACAAACCATGCACCTCTTTTTCCCATTTTTTTAATATGCAGATTTATCTAATTGCTGTAGAGGGTTGTCAAGGCAACAGTTCTGACCAAGTAATTCCTGACAGGCAGAGAGTTGAATAAATGGCTTTGGGAATTGGGAGTGCTCCACATATCCATGAAAAGGGGTTAAATTTAGCATGTAGGAAGAAGAGAGAGCGCAGGCTGTGCAATATCTTAATGTAAATGGCACGATCTCTAATGCAGACCACAAGGTACTGTATGCTCTTTAAACCTGCTCTTTATACAAACACAAGCGGAAGGAACAGAATAAGACATCCCGTTCATAAAGGATGACCTTTTACTTGAGCTCACCTCAAAAGGCTTTCTAAAGGAGTTTTTCTGACACTCAAGGTTCCTTGTATCTCATGGACCTTGTAATTTGACACACACGCCGCCTGCAAAGAAACCGAAGACACTAGTGTGTCCAGTACGAATCCAAAAACACCTAGGAAATGTATATTTTGTGAGCTTGTGGTCTGAATGTACTGCAATTTTAAAAGACTGCAGACTATTTCACACCAAATGACTCTTATGGTTTTTAAACAGAGTTCAGCAAGTAACTAATCTTATTTAAATGCATGCGTATATATTTACATGCTGGTTGGCGTTTCTTTGTATTCAACTTGATTCGACGCTAGTTAAAATGTAAGCTGTGTGCCTTCCTGACAGCTTTGCACTTTTTCTGTATGTCATATCAGCACAATGCTTTAGTCAAGAAGCGGCATATCATCCAGCCACATAGCAATTGCCATTTCCATCATCTTTTGTTTATATCGAATAGAAATGGGAAACGCATTTTGGACCATAAAAAGCTGTCTGGGACAGATGAAAGAAAGATGGAGGGGTTTGATCTAGGTGGATGCAGTGACTCGGATTGGGACGGATGAAGAGTTTCAGTCCCATAGAGACTGAAGTGTTTGATGAAAGTTTGTGGGATATGTGTGCTCGGTTTCGTATGCATGTCTATAGGATAGCTGTCCCCCCAACCGTTCCCTAGCTTGCAGGAGCTTAAAAACTGCCCCGTGGGCTCTTTGTTACCATGACAATGCCGAGGGCAAGGAGAAGTCACAGCAGAAGCCTTTGCCTGCGCCTGCCAGCGAGAAACCTCTTTTCAACACATTACACTGAAAGCCCTAGATTCAGCAACCACAAATATTCAGAACAATAAAGGATTTGGAGAAACGGCATGTTTTGGGAACTCACTTGTGATTAGCAACAGATGCTAGATGACAAATTCACTTACACAAACAAGAGAAAACAGAAATTCTCGTATACAAACTTTCTCCAAACTCTTGAAAGTGTTATGTTGTTTTTCAGCACTCTTTCAGAGAGTTACGGCGTCAATTGGGCTTGATTTCTTTGAGAAGTTTAGTTTGTTTCTATTTATTCTTCTGTCTTTTCTTTCCTTTGTTTGCCGAGGCTTGTACTGTATGTATAGATTTACTATTAAGTACTGTATGTCTTGATTCCTGCCAAGCTACACTGCTAGTCAATTTCTTTCAAATGTTATTTGTAGTGTCAGTTCTTTATTCAGCATCCTGTGTGTATTTAGATTCATCCTCTTAAAGGCTGTTTTTTTGTGCATCCTATTCTATGAACGTCTTGTTTTGTTAGTGTGTAAGTACACTTTCAGAAATGGAAATTCGAGACCCCTTCCTTGTTTATTATTCTATTGCGCTTCATCAAGCTGTTTTTGAAGAACACATGCTATTTGAACTCACTCTACACAATGTCTCCACCTGGAAATGATAGGGATGTTACGATTGTGATGATATCCAAGACTGGTAAGTTGATTGATTGATTGATTGAACATTATGTATTATCTATATTAATATGTTTTATATAGTTATTATTTAGAGCTGAGTTGTGAAGTAGTAATTTATATTTAAAAAAACCCAAAACATTTTATTAAGTATTGTTTTAATATTTCAATTATTATGTAATTATTTTATTTAAAGTATATATATATTCACTATACAAATGACATTTGACATTTTATCTATGTGAACAGTGTTCCAGTAGTCTTTGTAAAGCGGTTTTAAAAATACACATAAACAGGAAATTTTAGGGCTTTATAAGACTGATCAATTGACAAGTCATTCAACCCACCACTTAGTCCCTGTTGGTGACTGAAGCTGTCTCTTGCATTCAGCAAAGAGAATGAAAGAAGAAATATTTCTCCTGCCATTTAGACAACTGTTAAGGCTTTTTCATTTCTCCCTTTTTTATTCCGCTCAAGCTCTTCGAATCTTAAATCCGCCATGTCTTCATGGAGACTAACTTGTCTCATTTGTCTCTTTTTGAGTACTGCATTGAAACACTCATTTCAAAGACTAGCACACATAACTGAGATGAACACCTTTATATTTGCTTATTTCTCTTCCCATTCCTTCTTCATTCACTCCACTCCCTCTCTTTCCTCTGCATCCACTTCCTCTCGTCTCGTCCTGCTCCTGCTCCTGAATTTCCACTTCTATCCAGGGAGGTTAACAGCATGAGGAATTCGACATAGTCAATCCATATCTCTAAACACATAAATCAGAAGCCTTCTCTCTTAACTGGATTACTGAATCCAGAGACAATTTTAGCTTCTGGGCTCCCTTCCTGCTAGACTCAAACCGGTTCCCTTTGAGGCTGAGACATTTGACTGACAGACTCAATCTGGACCAGCACATTTCTTCACCTCTGCTCCCAGTCCGTGTTCTTCAGAATAAGCTTTCCGCTGCCCCAATTTCTAAAGCTCTCTATTAAAACGCTCCAAGCCCAGTCTCACTATTACTTACCCGGGATGAGATGATAATCACGCCGACTTGTTTACATGGGTCTCTGCCCTTGGATGACATCCATGACTGCACAGAGACATCTCAGGACTTGCCAGACAATCGGTGAGTGTGTGATCTGATGGCCTTTTCTTTCTAAATGATGCCATCTGTTCTTATCATCAGCGTGCTATTGTTTGATAAATTATCCTCCTTTAGGGGCTCCTCTGTGGTAATGAAGTAATCTTGCTGGAGGACGGAGTTAACCGGTTAAGTGGCCAATGTAGAGCAACAATGTTGTTGAGAGGAGGATATTGTGCTGTTTTTCTGAGAAAATGTGATGTCTGCATGGCAGAGGTGATGTTTTAGTGTTCACATCTTGTGTGAGACTTAACACAGGTCGTGGTGAACAAAAATCAGGCCAGGAACTGAAATATCTCACTTCACAGCTCAGCTTTTCAAGTCCAGATATATCTTCCAGAGTCTGAGGATGGAATTAGCTCATATGCAGCCACATAATAGTCTGTCTCTGGAAAATAGAGGCAAGGTTTAGACCAAGTCATGTGATATTGATGGCATTGAAAACCTATTAAAGCTTTTAGCCCTTTGGAGGAAGGTACTGTGGTTTGCGCCTGATAAGTCAAGTCAAATTGTATTATCCCATTGGGAGATTTGATTTGTAGCAAGAGGTATAAAACGGGATACCATAGAGAAATGCATAAAAAGATGTAAATGATGACGTTAACTTGATTACAACCACAAATGTACTACGCATTGTCATAATTGAAATGGAGACAGAGGAATAGATGTGGGTGAAACGAGATCAAAACCACTTTCTGTCTGTCTTCCAGATTCAGTATCATAATTGCTGTGGAAATCAAAGAGTCGCCTGATCTTTCAGTTCACGGTTCACTGCTGTAAAACGCCGTCCAGAGGGCATCAGTTGAAACTGGTGGCTGGGGAAGTAGATGATGCCTTTGGCCTTCCTGAGGACAAGCCACGTAAAAAACGAACAACACTTGTGCCCGACTCATGCTGTTTATTGGTTATTATAACCAGTTCTTCAAGCTTGTTGCAAAGATTTAAAAAAAAAAAAATAGGAATAACACTTAAAAAAGACATGACCATATGCTAATTAGTTGATTTCCAAATTTTTTAATTGTCACATTTTTTTTGCCTTTCTTTAGATTACTTTCCTGACTTTTAGCGTTTCGGCGTATTTGTTTTATACAATTTTTCTCAGATTAGAGAAACTTTCATTATATTATAGCAGACCAACTATTTTACCAAGATTTTTGGAGACTCTTTAGAAGTTTTGAATTACAGCTCAGCCTCGCTTCTCGTTGTTCCATTAGCCATTCAAAAGTATTCCATTTTCATATGGAGTGCAAACCGATCTCTCCAGGTATAATAGACCTCTTTGGCCAAACCCTCATGAGGCTTTAAGGCTGATCAGCCTGTCAGGGACTAAGAAAGGTTTGTATATAAGTGCGCCCCCTACAGATGTGCACTGGTAATTTTTTATACAGTATTATTGAGTTCTTTCAGCTAAGATCTTATTATGAGACAAAATACATCTGGGATATTTATGCACAGGGCTGCAAACAGAATTAAATCCATTTTAAACAGTAGTGTGCTTTTATTGGCCTTTACTTTATTGACAGAAAGAGGAACCGAATGCCAGTGCTGGTGACAAGTCATGGCAGTGTTCTGTTAGATGGAGAATATAGTTGGCAGTTCATCACAGAACATGTTCAGTCCATGGATCCAGTCTTGGCTGCACCTACTCTGTCGTCGTGCGCGATTTCAAGGGCAAGACACCCGTAAACAGTTTTGTGTGTTCTGCAGCTGTTGTCAGGAGCCCCTGTCTTTCCTCCTACCTACTGTCCTCTTTCCTCACAGCCAGAGGCCTTCTTATGCCATCCATTATTTAACAAGCGCAGATCCTGCACCTCACTAACAAGCATTTCTGTTCTCACTGTATGCAGAGATTCTCTCATTACGCGTCCCTGCCTGTCGTCAACACGCCATCATTAGACGCATTTATTCCAGAGCAGGGATGGAACATGCATAACGCTAACAAACGTACGTGTGTATAGAATTTAGAAGTGTGAAATGTCTTCTGAGAGGAGATTAGGAAATGTCGGCGAGGATTTTTCGACATCTGCTCACTGAGCGCTCTGGCACCCTCTCCTCTCCACTTGTCATGTGACAGCCGTCACTGATGGCATCCTGTAGGTCCTCTGGAGAGTCAGGATGACTAATACAAACAGAAGCGTCACACCTATTTAAAATTATGTGTCCCCTCTGGTTTCTAAATGTATCTCCCCCCAGTGTTTTATTATTCATTTGTTTATATAGTATTTTAATGCATTTTTAACAGTAATTCAGTAGTAATAAATAGTTTTTATTCAGTTGAAATCAATTACTTTTTATACATTAAAATACAAAATCACTTGTCAAGTTCATTCGCAATTTAGCTTGGTTTATTACAAATAAATAATTGAAATTGTAATTATTTATACCTTTTTTTATAATACAATATATATTTTTTTTGTATTGTATACTTTAATGTTTTTGTTTTTTTAAGCAACTTAACTACATGATGTATACTTATTTGTCCAAATTAAATGTATATTTTTAACTAGTTAAAAAAATAAATGCATCATGTAGTTTTATCTATATTGCTAACATTTAAACATTATTGTTATTATTATTTATTTGATTAACATTAAACATAAATCATTATTGTAGATTATTTACAAATTCTAATCTGTTACTGATTACAGATTACATAATAAAAATTGTAGTTAGTAATATAATCCATTAAATTAAACATTTTATGTAATATAATCAGACTACTTTTAGATTACTTGTGGCATAACTCATTGATTTAAATAGGATAATCTATTATATTATGTCAAGTTTTCCATTAAGGAACTGCAGGGGGTTCATCGATTTAATGAAAAGCTGATAAATATATGATATATATGTGTGTATATATGATGCTTCATTGTTAAAATATTTATTTTAATATCTCAAGGGTGCTTTAGGTACATATTTTAGGATCAGATGGCATATACATATCCATAGACACACACGCCCATATACATAAACCAAACAATTGGTTTACTTTTTTCGATGTGTTTTTGGTTCTGCTACCTTGGAGCCATTTATGGAGACATATACTGAATTCATGGAAGCAGCTTCCCTCCTTGACATGATAAATCAGATCATGATTACACTCCTTCACTACGAAGGAAAGATAAGCTTTCGGATAGGGCTCGGTGGCACAAATAGCTGCAGTAAACGCCGGTGCAATAATCTGCCACGGTAATAGCGAGAAAATCATAAGGTCATTGCAAATGGCAGATTCCCCCAGTATCCAGTTATTCTGCGGTAATCTGTGAATGCAGATGGTCGGGCATGAACAGTTTGCGATGCTTCACAGACATACAGGTAGCGCTTGATGCATTTATATGGAGATTGCTGCACCAGCCAGAAGAAAAACAGTAAAAAATGATGAATCAAACCAGAACACAGACTTTTTAGCTCAGTTATATGGCTCCCGGACCACCTTCCGTCAACCCTGTTTATGATACAGTGTAAAAGACGGTCTGTAGCAGCGCTTCTATTGATAGTAATGAGGCAGGGTGCAATTTTTCGGCTTGCACATTTTCAATACTTTTACAGCCTCATTAAGTTTAAGCATGTGACAAATGGTACATCTCAGTTGTCTCAGACCCAATAGGCGCTTCTGACAGGACTAATGGTGCTTTGTTGTCACACAGGTGATTAGGTGGTTTGTTATCAGTGGCATACGCTCTCTAAATCTCGTCTGTGATTCAATGCTGAAAAGATGACGCTCGTGGTATGAAATTCTCAGGACGTAGATCCGCCCATTAGCGTGTTGTTTGTCACACATGGCGGGTAAACCAACTGGAGTGATCACTCTATTGTCTTTGGGTTGTTGTCATTTTAATGACCATGATGGGAAATCAAGCTAAATGAACTTCATAACTGTGAGTGCAATCAACGCAATTACCCATTTTGATTGTCACCAGACACCCTTAAATTAGATTAGAAAATATGCAAGTTGCTCACAGTGGTCGTCTGAGTTAATTTACGAGCAATTTAAAAGTCTTGCCATTTTAGTACTCTGATCATTACTGTAACTTAACTGACGCGACCTCTAGCTATGCGGAGAAGCTCAAAAGCCATAGGAATAATCAGGCAGCTTGCAGCCATCGCCAGTGGACTATTAGTCAAATATAATTTGCTCTGCTCTTTTTTATCATTTACGCTGGCGTGCGTTTTTCCACAGTGGCATTAAATGCTCTCCAGAAGTCCTCGATTTTATCAGTTCTCTAACACGTCGCACAAAGGGCACCGCTCTGTTCAATTCATTTCGAAAGGGAGATGAAAAATCTCTTTCTAAGAGATCAGTGACAAGATTAAATATGGAGCGATCTCTTCTTGACTTGTTGGCTGACTAGCATATCCATGGTAATGCCTCACAGACGGACCATCTATTTCAATTCAGCCCAGCTAGAACGCTTTCACTCACTGAGCTGTCTGAAATAGACAGGGGTTGAGTGAAAAGTACTGCACCCATCTAAATAACTAAGTTAGTGCAGAAGCAAATGAAAACGTACTAGTGTGAAGACATGCACTGCCCTACAAAGTCAAAGTGTTCAGACCTAAAATGTAGACGTTTTTATAGATTACATGTTTTTTTTGTAGTAGTGTTTTATGTTTAACAGACTGTAGTTCACTTTCAGAACAAATTAAAAAAATTAATAAAGGGGCTGTATTTATTGATTTTTACTATTATTTACATTTTATTTATTTATATATATATTTTATTTTATTTTTTTATTACTGTAACTTTTATGTTTTAATTACTGTAAATTAATTTGCAACTGAACTACATTATGATCGATATACTGCATATCGTTAACGCTAGAGCTTTTCTCAGAACTAACTTCACTTTCAGAGCAATTTTGACCGTTTTCATAGTCATCTGACATTTCTGTAACAAACCCTATACTTTGATGTGTAGTTGCAATTTTGCTGGACATTGTTATTGTTATCGGTACATTTTAATATGGAGACTGTGGAGATCATAGTTTGTTACTAAGACCTCTTTGTGCTCATAGGTGTCCTTTAACTGCGCTGTACCTGTTTTATGGTGGCAGTCTCAGGGCTGCCTGTTACCCAAATCAGCAGAGGTCTACAGGTTTGTGTGTCCTTATCAGCAGGAGAAAAGCTTTAGGGCTGCGGCTGGCATGTCTGCCGCAAATAAACAGCTCTCAAATCCATTTTACGCAGAACAACAAAAGCCTGTGGCGCCTCTTTCCTAGTCCAAGAATAAACTGCTCAATGTGTTTGCAGTGAGATAGTAATTAAGCAGCTTCATTTGGAAAAAGTCGAACAGTGAAAAAATGCAAAGGCGACAAGGCACATTTGACACATTCTTTGTGTTTCTGTCCACACAATCCCATTTATATATATCAGATAACCGTCTGCTCGGATAACCAGTTGTGTTTGTGCATAAACAATCACCTTACAAAAGTGAAGGCTGCGTGATTGACGAACAGTATAACAGTTCTGAGATCGATACTGTTAATATTTTCTCATTTCCATTACCAATTTGAGAGTCTTTTCATACTGACATGGCCTTCGGTAATGGTTTTATCTGTTTACAGCAATTCGTTCAGAAATTGCACCACGCTTAATGAAAAGCAAAGAACCTGCAGGGGCTCATCACTGCTTAGTAAGCAAAGATTTGTTTTCTTCATTGTCCCATTCTGAAGAACAGTATGCATTTATTTGAAAACTGTAAACAGACTCACATTTCATTTGTTCAGAACGATTCTACCTAAATTTAATTTAAATGGATAGCGTACCACTATTACTTGAAATCATGTCGTTCTAAAGCTGTATGATTTTTTTTTTATCTGTTTGTTGGTGATCTCTTTAATACTCCTAAGACATCTACAATGCTAGTAGCTGATAGACAACAAAGATATCAAACAAGTGGTCCATTCTTTCTTTATTATGATTTGAAACCCAATGGAGAAGTGCCCCAGTGGAGACATTTCAGGCCTGAAGAAATGAAGCAGAAGCGTTGAGCTAAAAGAGAAATTTCCGGGGCCTCAAATGTAAACACAGAGCACACCTACAATCACCTTTCGCTTGACGCAGAAGCGCTGCTCTTTTCACCTTTTAATGACATGGACATCTGCCAAAGTACTCACTCTCCACATTCACTACCACTGATTGATGACATCTGGGGTGAACCGGCGGAAGCAATCATTCTGAGGAGCGACCCCACAAATCACGAAGTGGAGTGCTGCAGAGAAAGTTTGAGATGCTCCTCGGCCGACCACTAACAGAGCTCCACAAATCTCCAGCACAAAGGAAAACAGAAAGTGAGGAGGCAGTCTTTTTTAATACTTCCCTTAAATGTCAGCAGTAATCCTGTGGTGCAGAAGGGAGGCTAAAGAAATATAATGGTGCTTGATGAATATATAGCTGCTGTTCTCTGTGGTGTTCTAGACACACAATGACTCGGTCACAACATGTCGGATGTCTGCCAGGGGTAAACATAAGGTTGTAGGTTATGTGTTTGAACCAACAAGGGGTGATCCTGGAGTTATCACCTGTTATGCACAGAAAAAAAGTGCATCGCTTCGTGTCTTTGTTGACTTTCGTTGCTTGTGTTGCCTGCATCTACAATGGAAGTATGAAATGAAATCATACAGGAAACTTGTCTGGATGGTATGGCATGTAGGTAAATAATGAGAATCAATGCAAAAGAATTGCATGAATGTTATTTTTGAAATTGGATATAAAAATATTCAGTTTGAAAAAGCAAAAAAAAAAATCTGACATTTTACTGGAGATAGACCTTTAGAACCTGGTTAGATAGCCCAGAGAGTTCTTACCAATGGGTCTGAATAGTTTTTAAAGAGTGTAGTGCACATTCCAAAGAAGCATTAATAATGGTTTATTTCATTATTGGTACTGTGCTTTGAAGCCAAGGTGCACTTCTATGGGGAATTAAGGGAGGTTTTGCTATTATCTAGAACTATCCTTTTAATTTAGACATATAAAACTGAAAATATGCGAAACATATTAAACATTCCCTATTTTTGCCTGTTTTTGTGCAGATGCTTTTTAATTCATTACAAGAATCTCGCCTTCATTAAATGAGGAAAAGGAGAGATTAACTGTGTTACATGTATTTTAACGTCTCAGTTCTCACTTTTAACAAGCCATTAACTATGACTTCAAACATCTAATTTGCTGTTTATTAATCATTAGTAAGGTAGTTGTTAAGTTTAGGTATTATATGGGATTTGGGGTGTATATGGTCATGCTAAATGTGTGCTTTGTAAGTACTCATGATACAACAGCCAATATTTCAATTGTAGGCATGTTAACATTGAGAATTGGCCCAAAGTTTTATCAGTATTAACCAAGAAGTTACTACATGGCTCTGTAATATATACTGTATATAAGGTATATGGCTTAGTAGTTTCAAAAGCAGAGAATTTGATTGAAATAATGACGTAAATCTTTTTCTTTAGTGTTAGCAGTGGGAAATCTGTTTTGTTCAGCTGGAAGTGTCACTGTTGCGAGACAGTGACACATGGCTGATTCATAATAGACTGTAGAAGGGGAATCAATGATTGGATTTGTATTTGTGACATGTGACGTTCAGATGAATTTTGTTTAGTCTTGTGTGGAAGAAGTGCTGAACTGTGTGACTGGTATTCTGAAGCCCAGCAGCTGTCGAAAGTCACTCATGCGGTAGCTTCCATTCTCAGCCATTCCAGTTGGATACAGCCCAAAATCACTGCCTGCAGTATCCCGGAATGCCAGGAAAACCCTTGACTGAGAACATCAACGCCCATATGTTGAGCGCCGCCATTAGTCATTCCCTGAATGACATTCCCTCTCTCATTAGCTGAACGGAAGTCTTTGAAGCTATTAGGAAAATGTAGAGGCTTACTTCATTCAATTATGTTTTTGTGCGGAAAGGATTCCTTGAGGTTTAGGATACGTTAGTGGTATTTCACTTGCAGGCAGTTTTAAAGCATTGACGAGACTTTTATTGAGAGTCTTTCTTCAACTGTAGACACTTTTGGCCCTCTGGACTTTCAACACACTCACACGTTTATTTCATTTGTACGCTAAAAATCTCCAGTAGTACATATAAAAGCAATTTTTTCATTGAATTCATGAATATTCCTATCACCATGTCATGTTACGTTCAGATAATACTAGTTTTAATGTGACCTTCATAAAACATAAAAAGTTATGTAAGCTTTTCATTCATTAAAGTATTGTAAATTACATGAGCTTGATTTGTTTGTCTGTTGGCTTTGTAGATATAGTACATTTTGACTTTAATGTGTAAATACATTGTCTCATTGATGTATGTAAAGCAGCTTTTAAATATTACATATCATGAAAAGTGTTTTGTAACCTTGAATTGAATAACCTTGCACTAATTGTGAAATTATTGACAAGCCTAATAAAAATATTCATTTTTGCTCAGGGTAATGCTGAAGACTTAACATATTAGCTGTAATTTGTAATTAGTTGGGGTTCCTGCTCTCTTAGGTGGCCTTATTTGTAATTCTAGGTCTTAATTTCTTACATGTATTTCTGTGAACAAATATCAAAGGAAAATCTTGTTTGTTGGTCTCATCTCTATCCTCTTTGGGAATACAGGTCCTCTTTTTATCTCGGCACGGGAGCTTGTGTGCACATAAATGCACATCTGAGCTTTTGGATGATACAGGCGATTACACATTCGCTCGCTTCGTTTTGTCAGTAAAGCTTTTCGAATTGTTGAGTGGCACAGGTATTATTTTTCTGTCTAATGTAATGATAGACTATTTGCACCTTATTGATTCTTCTCGACCACCAATCTATTAGTCCAGATTCGGAGAGCTTCCTCTCTTCGTAGCTTCCAGAATTGTTGTCTCTTATGGTTAATGGATGGAGAGTTAAGAGCAGCAGAAACAAGGCTTTCCAGAGGCTTTGCGTTATCTCGGTTATTCAGAACGGACTGTGTAAATAATGATACGGCGTTATGCATTCACTGGGTCTCAGTGGCAGACTTTTTTTTCTCGTTTGCTCTTTGAAGAAACGCGTCCTTAGAGAGAGCCGATGCAACACGTGATGTAGCAATTCCTGAAACTCGCTCGCTCTCTCAAGTACCCTCACTACCAGAGTCCCTCAAGCATATGGCTTTGTTTTCTTATATGTCAGTGAGAAACCTTGAGAAACATGTTGATGCGGACTCATTGTGGCAGAAGGCAGCAGAAAGTGACTCGGCGAATAAAGAATTGTTTCATTAAAGATATATTCTGGGTTCAGTTCAAGTTCAAGCTCCACTGTTTCCTTTGACTTTAGACACAACCAACTTATATGCGAAACACCTTGTGTGTTTTTATGGTATTAGCACAATCAGGCGCGAAAGATAACTTAGTCCTTAACATGATCAAATAACTTAATCAGGCGCTGTTTGACTGGGTTTTTACTGTGCATGTGCTTCAGATGTAAGAACAGCATGAGAATCAAATATTTAACCAGCAAGGCTTTAAAGCACATGTTAATAATATATTTTTAAAATCGCTGAAAAGTGTCCCGCTGAATTAACTTTAGATGTGAATATATGTTTCCGAGATGCAGTTCGAGCTGGAGGCGGGAGACAATGGAGGCATAGTAAATACAACGCAGTAGATGATGTGTTTTGTTTTATACATGTGCAAGTATCCAGAATAAAGGTTTTTGTGCGTAATATATGTGTGTGTGATATGTATATCTGTATATGTATGTGTATCATGTATATATGAGCACACACATGTGTTTATATATTAAATATATTATAACATTTTACTTATACTTGAAATATAAATTATATGATTGTAAAAGCATGTAAATAGGAAAAAAAACACACTGGCTTTTTTGCAGTATAACAATGAATAAAACTTCTTTTATTGGTAAACGCTGAACTTGCTGTGGGAAAATCGTTCACCCTCATGCAAAATTCTCAGTCATTTGGATTCCTACAACGTTAAATGTAACTGTGGCTTATTTGAGTTAGGTTTCCCGACTAGTCTGACAAAGCTTCATTGTGAGTTTAGGGGTGTAGCTACCTGTTATTTTGCACTTCCTTTTGGAGTTGCTAGTTGTTCAGAACAGTAGCAGGTGCTGTTGTTAGCTTCTGATGCTAACCTGAGAGAACAGCTGCAGTCCAGCCGAATAGGAAACAAAAGCCGCCTTTGCCTCAGGCAGCAGGCTAGTTGGTGGAACGGCTTTCATAACACTGCTTTTATGGATCAGGAGCATTTATCAAAATGTCAATATGCAAAGCGAGGGCCTTTTGCCGCGGCTAATGAATACAGCAGAGGTGGGTCTGAGCCTCCGCTTCCCTCGAGAGAGCCCAGATCTACAATTAAAGCCCTATCGGCCTCGGCTCTTCCTCCATCAATACATGCTTTGACTGGCCCTGCACACGCACCAACCACCGTACTTTTATGGCCTGTTGCCAGGCAACGGAAGAGAGGAAATGGGCTCCTAGACCCGATAGGTCACTCTTGAAGAGGAGGCCATCCAAAGCAAGGATCTATCTGCTTGATAATGGACCAATTTCTCAATCCTCGATACTTCCCAGAGAAAGATAATTTGTGCATAGCTCATGTTATGTAATGTTATGTATGTATGGAAGTATGGATTTCTATAATAAAATTAGGACTTTTTCATTTAACAGGAATAATTTAACAGCAATTTAGTGCAGGAATTTAACAAAAAAATGTATGCAGCATCTGTCTATGTGTCTGTCTGTCTGTCTGTCTTTATCTATCTTCTATCTATCTATCTATGATTCTGTCTATCTATCTATCTATCTATCTATCTGTCAATCTTATTCATTTAGTTGTAATTTATTTTTTCTTTTTTTTTTATTATTTTTTTCTGAACCAGCAATTATTATTTTGAGTTAAAAGTAGTGATGGAACAACTGGACAACAAACGATACTACATCCCGATTTTCCCAATTCGATCAAATGGCCACAGTTTACCCTCAGACTATAACAAAAAAAAATCAATATCACCACGATATGAAAAACTATTTACACAATAATTCATCCCAGACTTTCCCAGGGCTTTGATATATCTTAACTTCCCTGTCCAGCTTCTATGATTTTTCAGGCACACAAAGCAAAACGAGTCAGTTCACATTGAATGAAATAGATGACGGGAAAATGCTTCTCTTGGGCTTAATTGTACTTTTGTACTGTAGCAAAGAGACTGGTCTAAGTTCAAGTTCTCTCGACTATGGTTAAAACACACTAGATGTTGTTAGCAGTGTTCAGAGAGGTGAGAATTACTGTCAGCAGTGACCCACTCTAACACAAACCCATAGAGCTTAATGACAATACGTTACTCGCTCATTTTGTCACACACATCATTTAGCAACAATTAAATAACCATAAAAAGAGCAGCATCACAGTGCCTCTATATCCATTTATCTTTCTGGAAAATATTGATTTTAGTTATGTGCGTGCATGCTGTACAAGGTAAGATTTTGCTGTTCACACTGGCCTGTTGCATTTTGTTTCTGCTTTTCCTTTGACACATGACTTGAATTGCTTATTAGAACCTATCTAAGCTAATAAAAATGATGGTCAGTGCTTACCTATGTAACTCCTTTTTTTCATGAACCTCGTCAATTAAAAATTGATAATGATGAACTGTGTTTGTTGCTTAGAAACATATGGATCTCTACCAGGAAAAAAGAACACATGTGGGGTTGCAGTGTGTTGTGAATGCAGCGCAAGATGCAGCGCAGCGCGTTCTGTCAGATTGCAGCAAGGAAAAGTTAACAGGTTCGGTCACTGGGGACGTTACAGCCAAACACATAAATCTTATCAGACAAGTCCATGACCCAAAAAATGCCACCACTGCTTGAGTTGATCAATGCTAGGCTTTATATCTCGCAGTAAAATGGTTTGACTATTCAGAGCGTTCGTGTGTAGTTTTCTCTGAAAGGGAGCATCTCAGGCTAAAGCGGGCAGCTCTTTTTGTGCACTTCATTAGTTAATTAGAATACAGGCACACTGGCTCTATTGTGCGCATCGTCCAGAGGGACAGACAGAATGAATGAGAGAGAGCCATGCACTTCTATTCTCATAAGTGCAGCTCCATGCTCTGAGAATTCAATGACCAGAAGGACTAAATCATAAGTTTATTATGCTTAGTCATTCTTGGGTGTATTGGCTCTGTCCATGTGTTTTATTACAATGAAACCTACGCAACACAAATACATGAATTCAGAAGCTTCTAGATAGGGAAACTCAGTTTTGGGCATTTTAAAATCTGTTGGACTGCTGCATAATGTTACACAAAGACACTGGACTCTCTGGACTTTTTATGTTATTGGAGTAAAGCTTTATTTGCAGTATATGTAATTTATTTATTTAGTTGTTGTTGTTTTTTTGCAGTTTCTGAGTGAATCGGTTTCAATGCTAGTCATTTTAATTTTTTTGCATATGTAGATATCGGTGTATGTAAATATATACACACACACACACATTAAATAGATATACACAGTATAGATAGATAACAGCCAGTGCTGAAAATATTATTTTGTTATTTTTGCCTTAAATTCAAAATAGTAATCTCATTTTTTATGCTGCCCATTTATGTTTTATAATTAGGCCTAACACAAAAGTAATAATCTGGCTTTTATATAAATATTTACAGTATTGCCAAATAAAGAAAGACTCCCCTAATTGTGATTTTAGCATTCCACCTTAATCAATTTTTCAACAGTGATGATTTTAATCTTTAATGCAGCACATTTTCTAGCTCAGCTGATGCCTCGGGCAGATTGCCAGATAGAGAATGATGCTGTTGAAAGCTGGAGTAACTCTGGCAAACATAATGAAAGCCTTTGAAAATGACCCAAGTGCTCTTCAGTGATGAAGCCTCTGACAGACCGCTCTGCATGCATGAACCTGGCTGCCGCTCTGCAGCTCGTGTCAGATGTGTGTTTTCACCCAGAGGCAGCCAGTGGTTTTCTACACGCGTTTTATCTGTTCTGAACTCTCTCGGCCTCTCTAAACACCACCTTGCTCTGAGGCTCTGTAAACTGCGTCCTGTAAACCCAGCCTCGGTAAACTCAGCCCTGTGCTCTGCCTCATTAGTAAACCATTAGAAGGACACTCTCAGGCCAAGGGATTTATGGGGTATTTTCCGTAAGTGAAATTACAGCCTTGTGCGTCAGCGGTGAGTGCAGACATGATGGTGGAATGTCTGGGTTCGATCCGTACATCCTGACAAAGGAGAAGGGCATCAGTATTCCAGGTATCTGCCCACTTCAAAGGGAATTCAGCAGAGCAGGGAGCTGTTTGATTAGCTGGCATCGATACAGCTTAAGATTTTAGCCTGCTTAAGACAGCTGACAGCGAAACAGGATTTCTTGTCTCCTTCTAAGTGTTTTACCAGTCTTCTCATGTCTGAGTTTGCAACGGTTTGTGCCTGCTGAAATTTCTACTGATAGGAAGAGTGCTCCCAATAGTGCGTGAGGCTTTACCAGTTTAGCTCTTGAAATGATAGATCCAGGTTTTGTCAGAAACACCATAAATTCTCCACTTAAAAAAGGAATCAGTTATCATTAAAAATAATAAATCACTTTCAGTACTAACAAATAAATCAGCATTTAATCAGTATATGATCTGTATTTACTTAGTATTTAAGGAACAGTTCACCCAAAAATGAGTTTGTTTCTTCATCAGAACAGCTTTGGACCAGTGGGCCCTCTGCAGTAAATGGGTGCCGTCAGAATGAGGGTTCAAACAGGTAAACAGTCATTTTTGATTGTGATGTTTTTATCAGCTGTTTGAACTCTCATTCTGACGGCACCCATTCACTGCAAATAACCCACTGATGAGCAAGTGATGTAATGCAAAATTTCTCCAAATCTGTTCTGATGAAGAAACAAACGCATGAAACGCATTGGATGGCTGGAGGTTAAGTCAATTTTCATCAAAATGTCATCTCTCAGTTTTGGGTGAACTATGCCTTTCGATATAACAATACAATAATACATTAATGGATATATTTAAAACTATATTTTATGGGTTTTAAATGTTATTTAAATGTAACAATATTACATTAAAATATTTCAGTGCAACTTTTAGAATGCATTTTTAGGTTGATTTTAAATTCTTAAAAAACAGATGGTTCGTTTATTGCTCTCATGTGTTAACAGTCCAGTGGTATTTTTAAAGTTGGCAAATGGATAAAGAAAAACAATGAACTTGACTTTGAGTCACGGCTTGAGATCCCTTCCCTGTGCTGTTTTCCTTAATTATGTCTTGTTTTATATTCACAGAAAAATACATTTATTTTTACATTATTAAATAAGTTCAGTTTTAATGTTTATGTATTTGTCGATTCTAAAAGTGATTAATTCATGCATTAATGCACATTTTAAGCGGCACTCCTACACTCCATAAGCTAAGGAGTGTAAGCATTGTTAAGGGAGGAGCAATGTGATACTTCCTGGCCTCATAGCCCTCAGAGGAAATCAAACTGGGGCAGGTTTGCAAGAATCAGACACGGATGCCCCCAGACAGCCATGAGAATAAAACTCAACTAGCATTCTCTTCCACTCGGAGCAGCAATCATAAAGAATAAAGCTCAAATCTGGTTCCCTGGCTCATCATTAAGAGACCTGAGCAGGGCTGAGGACAGAATGGGAGCTACAGATTCTCATGTCTAGCAGTGGTCTAACCCCTAGCAGAGACCCTCAGGAGGGTTTGGTATCGTAAAAACAGACATTTCGGTCCAACCCTTTGTGAGGTCCTTAATCTGCACCGTAGCCACATAATTGCTTCAACATTTCAATAAGAGGCATTTGTTTTTGTATCGTTCTTGAAAAACAAACAGCTGCCTTACTGGAGTGCTTCATTCAGAATTTGAATTGTTAGATCCAAATCCAAAGCTGGGTCACCGTAATAGTACAGCGAAATCACTTCACAACACGCAGTACTTGTATCGGTGCAATTTTTCTGTTTCTCATTCGCAAGCTCTTGATTGTTTAATGACTTTTTTTTGAATGATTCAAGGTCCTGCACAAAAAAAGGAATGTTAATGAGTCAAAATAAACTGAATAAACCTAAAGAAAGAACCAGCACAAAGGAGTCATTTGTTTATAAACCTGTTTACCTACACAGGTCGTACGGTATGTTTTTGATTAATACGCTCAAAAGAAGCTGTTCTAAACAGTCACTGGGTTTTGATTCTTACTGCACTGATTGTACTGTGTGCTTGGAATTTAGAAAGGAAAAAGCTGTTCAAAAGAGTCATTTATGATTCTGATATTACTGGTTGCACTGTAGGTTATTTATTTATTTATTTTAATGTAATCACTTTTTTGAATCGCTGGTTGCACTGTAGGATTTTTATTTATTATTCATTTTTTTATATTTATATATTTATTTATAAATCACTAATAAGAACAATCTCAAAAGTTTGTTTCTGATTGTGACTGAATTTGCTGCACTGCATTGTTGAATTTTTGGGGATTTTTTTTTTTTTGTTCTTTTTTTATTATTATTAATTGATTTATTTCTAAATTCTCTGAAATGAACCAGCTCAAATGAAAAAAAGCCGTTTGCTTGGAATTCTGACTACAATGGTTGCACTATTGTTTTTTGTACGTTATTTATTTCTTGGAATCACTCAAAAGAGTCACTGCATTCACGAGCACAGAAATTGTTTTCTTGCCATTGTGCCACCATACACGGCTTTATCTTACTACATTCACTTTGCACTCCAATTTCGGATTTTATGACAAGATCCCTGAAATTCAGGTCACAATTATAAAAGTGTCACGATTCCGTGGTTTTCTCGGAAAGGACTCGGGACTCGAAATAAACTTAAATATATTTAATCCAAAAATGACAAAATAAATATACAAAAGCCAAAACAAAAACCACGAAAAGAGCTCGGGAACAAAACAGAGTACGTTGAAACATTGAAACATAGTAACGTTGAAACTTAGTAACTTTGATAATCCGACAAACGTGAACACAAAACACAGGGTTTATATACACAAGGAAATGAACTAAATTAACAAGACACGGCTGAAGACAATTAAACAATTAAACACCAAGGGAAGGCAGGGCACAGACAGCACATGGCTCGAGACAAAAAAAACAACAACAAAAGTCCAGAGATCTGACAGAATGCCCCCCTCCCGGAAGGTGCGTCCTCGCACCTAAAGTAACAACAAAAAAACAACTCGGAACTGGGGATACCGGATCTTGGGAGGAGGTTCCGGAGGAGGACGGCCCCCGGGAGGGGGCAAGCAGACAGGAGTCCAGGGGGGCACAGAAGGAGGGAGGAGCCAGGGAGGACACAGGAGGAGTCCGGAGCAGGAGGAGATCCAGAGCCCAGCCATGATGGTCCATGGTGGCGCCGAAGGAGGGAGGAGCCATGGAGGAGGAGCGGCCATCGACTCCATGGGTCCGACCGACGGCGGAGCAGGTGGTGCAGAAGACTGAGGCCGGAGCGGAGAGCCAAAGAGCCAAGGTGACGTCGAGGCGCTGGAGGTCCGAGGCGACGCCCGGCCGCGACTGACACGGAGACGGGGACAGGAAGGACGCTGCGGAGCCAGAGCGACTGAGGACTGAGGTGGAGCCGGAGGAAGGAGGAGCCTGACAGAGCCGGTGGGATGGAGGGACGAGGCGGCCGAGGAGAGGAATCCCGAGGCGACGGATGGTCGACGACAGACCAAGGCGGAGCCGGAGGGACGATGGAGCCTTGTGGAGCTGGTGGACTGACGGACCACGGTGGAGAGGAGGGAGCTAGAAGCCCAGGGGAGAGCCGGGGGTCACGAGGCGAGGAGGAGTCCGGGACTCGGAGGCGGGGCGGTGAGGCGAGGATCGTCCACCCTCGACGGCGATGGGGACCGGCAGACCCGTGGCGAGCTCGTGATGGAGAGCTGAGGATGAGCGCAGGGGCTGCTGGGATCCATCGATGTATGACCAGGGTGGGAGGGTGGGAAAACTGGAAGCGTTTGTGGCTGGGGCACTGGGACTCGGGAGCGCTCGTGGCTGGGGCACTGGGACTCGGGAGAGCGCTCGGGGCGCGGGCACTGGGACTCGGGAGAGCGCTCGGGGCGCGGGCACTGGGACTCGGGAGAGCGCTCGGGGCGCGGGCACTGGGACTCGGGAGAGCGCTCGGGGCGCGGGCACTGGGACTCGGGGGAGCGCTCGGGGCGCGGGCACTGGGACTCGGGAGAGCGCTCGGGGCGCGGGCACTGGGACTCGGGGGAGCGCACAGGGAACAGTCTCTAGGGTGCTAACAGGACGGCTGGGCGGGACCAGCGGGCTAACAGGACGGCTGGGCGGGACCAGCGGGCTAACAGGACGGCTGGGCGGGACCAGCGGGCTAACAGGACGGCTGGGCGGGACCAGCGGGCTAACAGGACGGCTGGGCGGGACCAGCGACTCAGGATACACGGGAGGTGCCCAGTCTAAGTCCACATCATCCAGTTCCTCTTGTAGATCCAGCAGCCCCAGTTGGATGATCAGCTCATCCTCAGCCGATGTGCAGTGGGCGGAGCTCCACTCCGCGCTCTCGCTGTCGGCTGTCTCCACCGCGCGGCAAGCTCTGATGCCCGCTCACGCACACCTGGTCTGTCGCAATCGGCTCGGGGTCGGTGGCGCTCCACGGCTCTGTCGCTCTCCTCAGCGATGGTTCCGTGGTCGTCCCCGGCTCAGCGATTGCGCCCTCCGTGGGCACAGGCCTGGCCTCCGCGACGCGGGGAGATGATGGGCTGGGTTCTGGATCTGGAGTGGGGCTGGTGTCGTTGTCCTCCAGCTTGAAACTTAGTAACTTTGATAATCCGACAAACGTGAACACAAAACACAGGGTTTATATACACAAGGAAATGAACTAAATTAACAAGACACGGCTGAAGACAATTAAACAATTAAACACCAAGGGAAGGCAGGGCACAGACAGCACATGGCTCGAGAGAAAAAAAACAACAACAAAAGTCCAGAGATCTGACAGAAGTCCGGGACTCGGAATAAACTTAAATATATTTAATCCAAAAATGACAAAATAAATATACAAAAGCCAAAACAAAAACCACGAAAAGAGCTCGGGAACAAAACAGAGTACGTTGAAACATTGAAACATAGTAACGTTGAAACTTAGTAACTTTGATAATCCGACAAACGTGAACACAAAACACAGGGTTTATATACACAAGGAAATGAACTAAATTAACAAGACACGGCTGAAGACAATTAAACAATTAAACACCAAGGGAAGGCAGGGCACAGACAGCACATGGCTCGAGACAAAAAAAACAACAACAAAAGTCCAGAGATCTGACAAAAAGGAAAGTCGATGCCCATTTTCTGTTCTATACTACTATCTATAAGCGGAGTGTGCTTACGAGGGTCACAGTGGGTCGGCGGTGTGTTTACAGTAGTTGGCCAGTTTCCATACAGAAAGTCTGGATGGTAATTAGCCCGGGACAGGGACAGCTGACAGACACCCCAGCACCCCTCAATCCCCCACCACACGGCTTAGTGAGGATTACCGGACATACCATCACTCTGCCCCGCTCTCCTCTGTCTTCATCGACGCTGAGGGACATGGAGAGACCACGGTCCACAGCGCAAACAAATTACACGCTCAGCTAAATGGCATGCTGGGTATTTCTTTGCAGGAGAGACACTCTCAACGGGGTTTACCAGGAGTTTAGTTTGGTGGCACCGTTGAATTCTCAATCTAAACAGACGGCCGTTTTGTTGGTTAGTAGTTGTAGTTAGCTTCTGGAACTGATGCTGTGAGACCAGACGTTTGCTGCTGGGTATTGAAGTGGTACTGAAAGCTGGGATCATCCTACATGGGCTGATCACCGAAGGAGGAGTTTTCTGCCTCAACTGACTCGATGTGATGAGTTCGCTCGGTACATTGCAATTGTCTTTGTGCAGATCAAACGCCTTTTAAGTCTGACAGGGCCATTTTCTAGCTATTCCAATGCCTTGGTATGATTCCCTTTTGAATTAAATTTGAGAATAAGTAGCAAAGCCTTGCTAATGTGGACTTACTGTACAGGAAGAGCAGGTTTGGGAGCGGGATTCATAAGGATGGCTAATCTTCCTCCAGCGCTGCACCAGAGCACCTGTTCTCAGTGACTTTCAACAGTAAGTCAATTAACTCTAATTACAGCTTGTGGCTCAAGGCCTCACAGTGAGAGGCAAGACATCAGGACGATCTACAGCCCCGCACTCAACCCTGAGACATTGTCTTCTCCCCAGTAACCTGCAACCAACCACCCACCTCATAAACATCATCCTCTTCTGTTTAATTAAGACTGCTCCTACTGATATCACACCTCGAGCGCACTGCGTCTGGCTTGCTCATTCACTGACTGAGGTGTGTTGTACAAAATACTTGATTTCTTCAATCTGCTCTGATTTGTTCTGAATAGTGCATTCAGAACTAAACAAATTGTCATTAAGGTACTATTTATTTTTTTTAAAAATAGACTGATATTGACAAGTTGATTGCATGAATTTAATGTAAATAAACATATCTAGGTCACACTTTATTTTAAGGTCCTTTCCTTGCTATTAACAAACCATTAATTTTGCCTCAATAAACTCCTAATTTGCTGCTTATTGATAGTTAGTAAGGTAGTTGTTGAGTTCAGGTATTGGATAGGATCAGAATATCAGAATATGTGCTTTATAAGTACTAATACGCCACCAATATGCTAGTAACATGCATGATAATAAGCGAGTGAGAATTGCTCCCTATACTATAGTGTTAACCAAATTTAGATATTTTTAAATTTTTTGAGTGAATTGCTGCTTTGAAAAGGAATACAGATAGTAAGGGAGATGATATAGTTGCCTTGTCATTGATATGTGCGATCACCAGTCAGAGGGCGACTTCTATCTGTCTGATGTTTAGTCACCCATATCTGCATTAAGCACAATTAGTATCCTGCAGCCAGAGCTCAGTCTCTGCGTGGTGGGAGGTGGCCCCTCCAGTTTCGAACTGACACCGCAGACCGCCGGGCATCTGCACCATTAAAGGTAATAACATATGTAAATGAAATGAACTTGTTTTTGGCAAGGGATATTCAAGTCATTTGAATTTGTCTTAGTCACACGTCGCGGCAGCCTCTGAGCGAGTGGTCTAATTTATCTTCCCCAAGACGTGCCCTGATTAAAGAACACATTTTCCTCTACACTTCACAGTTACTATGATGGTGGCAAACGGCCACTCGTTGAGTTGGTATATGTTTGCTGATGCTAAATTATAACTGTTAACTGATAAACACATATAGTGCTGATGGTTTTGTCAAGACGGTAAATCCCAACATCAGCAGCTTATGTTTTGAGCAGGAAGGGAAGACACACTTTTAAAACCTTTGAAAAAGGCCATCGTAAACAACTACTAGCTAACTTGCTAACCACTTTAGGTTTATGTAGGGTTAGCTTTCACACTGAACGATACAAACAAATAGAAATATCATTCATTGTGTGTTACTCGTGTAATGCTGCTGTGCTACTTGGTCATGAAAAATGTATAATTTCTGCTTTTTTGAGCATTTTTTTTTTAAAACTCATTTCGCTATATGCGCACATGAAGATGGTGCTCATAGAGCGTGAGAGTACTGAACGCAGTTATTTTTGCTGCTCTATAGGCCTTGAATTGTTAAGTACACACGCTTTTATGTGTCAAAAATGCCCGTTTTTGCAGGTATCTTTATAAACACAGTAATTTAGGTCTTACATGAAAGCAAACAGTGGAGGAACCTTGCTGAAAAAAACTGCATATGCTGGTTAGCTATGTTTTGAAGCTGGGATTCTGGTTTAAGATGGCTAATGCTGGTTTTCTGGGATAATATATAATATCTATATGTGGTTTAAATTTAAAAAAACACATTATTTTTCACGTTCCTAAAAAGTGAGGTGTACTCTGATTGACCAGCTATCCAGTACGTTAGAATTGGCGAATACCTCAAGCGTTTGGTGGAAATTATAGGCCTCTTATCATAACATGATGCCGTGTCCCAGCGCTATGACACCAAAACAATAAAACACATCACAAACGAGGAATTTGTTGCTTCCAGTGGAGAAATAATTACTGATTATTAAGACTTAGTACTGTATTTCTACTTGTCACGTTGCATTGTGTCCCGTAAACATAACACCATGTCTGCATTAGTGAACAAAGAAACAACAAGTAACAACAGCACTATCGTTCACTGCTCAAAACCCTGTGATGTCAAACGATGTGATGTTAAGGGGGGTATGGACAAGTCTTAACTTTCATAAAGAATATCTCTTTGATTTTGAGACTTTAGTCTTTACAACTGTAAATCTGGGATCTTATCTATGCACTAACAGCTTGTAACACAAGAAAGAACAATTTTAAATGGCGTCATATGACCCCAATATATTATATGAATCAAAAGAGGGCAGATAAAATAAAATTAGAATAGATAGTAATAGAGTTAAAGGGTCAAATAAAGATGGACGATGTGTGTTTTAGCTGTTTCCTGAAGATGGCTAAGAATTCAGCAGCTCGAATTGAGTTGGGCAGGTCATTCCACCACGTTGGAACAGTTAATGAAAAAGTCTTTGAAAGTGATTTAATGTGTTGTTTATTTGCGGAACGCATGCTTCTAGAGGGCCCATAGCTTTAAAGTAATGAATTCAGGTAAATGTTTGCAGAGCCAGAGCCAGAGGTGGCTTTGTAGGAAAAGCAGCAAGCAGCTGTTGGTAGCCAGTGCAAATTGATGAACAGAGGAGTTACATGCATTTTTTTAATCTTGCAGCGGCATTTTGGTTTCATTGTAGAGGTTAGATGGAATTGGCTGAAAGACCTGCCAAGAGAGCATTGCAAAAGTCAAGCCTGGACAATACCTAATATTGCATAAGTCAAATCTACAGGACTAGTGCTTCTCAACCAGAAGGCCAGGGCCAACTAGGGAGCCTCAGCAAACTTTAAAAATTGCCTTAATATTGCTTAAAATGGTGTAATATTGCTTAAAATGGCCACCTCAATATAAATACATTTCTTCACTGTCACTAAATTAAAAACTTGGATCCAGGAGGAAGCTTTATTCTAAAACTGGAAATGTAGTCAAAAAGGTTGGGGACCTCTGCTCTAAAGCCAAATGTTATCATTCCCACCATCACAAGTATAAAATTCCTAGCACTGCGTTTTAAACCCAGGTGTCCAGTCTGTTTATCTGTGTATAGCTCAAATGTTTCAAAGTCCATTTTTAAGTGGGAGCAGGAGGTCAGTAGCACAGGGGGCTTTATCTTGCTTCATGGTCCTTGAGTTGGATGCTTTGCTCTTGTTCTTCAGTGGTTCACTTTGGTTGCTTCTTTGTTGTCTGCCATCACCCCTGGCAGACCATTTACACATACTTCTGAGGCAAAGGTCGGCAATACTCCTTTTTTTGGATCACATCTGTTTTATTTATGCTGCCCTCTGGTATATTCACATTTTGATCCCTGAATAAACGCAGAAAATCTTCCAACAAGAAGACATCTGATATGTATCATGTAGTCTTCTTAGACATAAATAAAGCATCCTTAGGTATGGATTACACATGTCGCTTTCTTTGTCATCATCCATAAACTCGTACTTATGTTGGATTTGCACTGTCTGCTTGGGTTCTTGTGTCAATGTCTCTAATCCTATAAGCTTTATGAAATGGCGTTGCATATGCGCTTTCCCATCAACACTTGTGAACTTCACAAAGTGACGCATAACATCTCAAATAATTAGTTTCATGTCCAAAGCTTTGTTTATTCAATAGTCTGTCTCACACTTCTCTTTAATCAGCATTAATATGCCCATCTGTTGGTTCTGTGTAGTGTGGACCTTTCTAACAGATTGTAAATTCTGTCAATGGTTTCCTTTACGTTTGGGTCTTCTGCCTTGATCCAGGGATTAATTATTCGGGATGAGCTTCTGAAAATAGTTTGGATGGTGCCAACGTAAATTGTGGGCGTTCGTAATTGTTATTTGAATGAAGCTGCTGCTGCTGCTGTTGTTGTTCATTGTTTTTACTCTTAGGAAGTTGGCATGAGGAAGCCGGTGTTTTTTTTTTAAACTTTGGGTGCGACCCTAAATATCGGGAAAGTGGGAGGTTGATGCTAGTCACTTCATTCCTGAATTTCTCCAGATCACAGAGTGTTAAAATAGAACCTCAGAGCTATTCTACCATCTGTTCTTACAATATGGTGCCGTGTAACCTTGAGAAAATCGCAAACAGTTGGCTATGCCTCTTTTCCCTAAGCTGTTATTACTTTTTGTAATTGCCGTCAAGTCGGTTCTGCTTTAAAATATAAAAATAGTACAAGCTCTTTAGTTAATAGAAGTTTTCACAATCCTTTTTTTTTGGGTTCGTGTGAAACAGTATAACTACTACCAAGTCATTACCACAGCTTGTTAGTCTTTTTTTTCCTGCCTAAAGACAGAAACTTATTGCTGCATCCTCTGCACATCATGCATGCATAGACTGAGACAAATACTGGAACTGGAACAGTCAGCTCAATCGGACCGGATGATCAGCGTGGAATGAGGCCATCCAATAACTTTCTCTCACCCCGATTGCCCTCTGTGTTGGCATCTGCTGGAAAAGTTCCACCTAGAGGGCATCCCAGGCCCTCCAGTTTCCATAGTAACTCGCCAAGGGTGGTGCATGAAGTTTTTTGGAGTTCAAAGTTGACATGAGACCCCAGAGATGCTGGTTCCTTTCATTGGCTGGGATGGTGAGAAGTAAAATATTAAGCTGAAGCAGCTGTTCTCTGTGGAGTTCCTATGTCTCATTTACTGCCAACCTCAAATTAACCACGCATGCTTTACTGTATCAGAAGGAATAACAGTTTATGCTCACAAATGTGGTTCACAGAAATTCTTATACACAGATAAGCACAGAGTTGTGATTATGTTTGACAACATATTCCAAATATTTAATATGGAGATATGCATTTACCTTTATTTTAACTCAGTATTATATGATAAATTATACCATTCAAAAATCTGGGGCAGGGACGATATGTTTTTTTTTTTACTAACATGAATTCAATTCATCAAAAGGACCGTAAAAACATTTAGAATGTTACAAAAAATATTTTAAACTTACTGTTTATCAGTGAATCTTTTCCATGAAGTTTCCACAAAAATATAGTAAAGGGATAGTTCTGCCAAAAATTAAAATTTTGTCATCATTTACTCATCCTTATGTCATTCCAAACCTGTATGACCCTAGTGAAAAATAGTAGACTTAAGTAGAATTTATTTCTATGTACTGTAGCATAACTAAATATATTAGTGGCACACAACTATTTTGTAATGCACTTCAGTTTTCTTAAAGTAGTGCTGGGGTCCAACTAAAGTTGTATTAAGTATACTTTGTTGTGCTAAAGCTGAACTATTCTAAGTATACTTAAGTACAACTCTACCCTAGTATCTACCCTAAGTTTTGCAATATACAGAACAGATTATTCAATGTGTACTTCAAAAGTATTTTGATAACATTACTGTTTGCAGCTAAATTACACTTTAAGAGTGTTGGGCACACATTTATGCTAAATTTGTAATAAACTGGATACATACTTTTCTTTTATTAATAGTGACATTAAAATACATTTCAGGCATAATAAAATTCTTTATATAATACAATAACACATTGACTGGGATAGAGATGTACTAAGGATTAGTATGGTGGAGACACACTCCAAATTGCTTGCAATGACATTGGAATTAACTTGAACTTCTATTTTATTTTAGGTAACACTAAAATGTGCTGAAAGTGTAATTTAATTAATCTCAAAGTATAATTAAAATACACTTTTAATCTACTTCATCGAGGACTTCTGTTTAATTGTACCTTGAGAGGCCTAGGAAGCAATTAACAATTCTATTTAGTCTACTTACAATGATACTTCAGGATTGAATATTTGGTGCCATATATACCAACTGTGCCACCATGCAGTTGGAGCGCAAGCAAAGAAATTCATTTAACATATAAAAACGTTATCAGTGGTCTTGGAGTGTAACTAGCTCTCATAATTTCTTTGATCGTTTCAAATGCACTGCACCTGATTGTTTATGTGCTTACATGATCCAAGAATTACAGTTTTTTGTACGACTTTATGCGGTCAATCAGTAGAAAAACACTGCACAGCCATTTATTATGCAAGTAGCCTACATTTTATTGTGCAGTCACAAAAAATGGTATATCAAAAAAAAATTCAGATAGTGAGAAGATTTCTTTGATGGAGGAACCTCTCCAAAAAAGGTGAGAAGATTATGAACACAGCAAGTGAGAATGTGAAGAAACTTTTTAACACATTACAAAGTAGCTCTAGACTTACAAATAAGTCTGAGGACTATATGAAACATGTATGGGGTTTTGGTTACCCTATAAAAGAAAAAATATTTTTTTATTTTATAAACGCTTCATTTGTAAAAGTGTTGTTTACCATTCTTTCTATAACATCACACTTACAAAAAATCAACTCTTTCTGTTGGAAGATGGAACTCTCTGTAAAGTCATATGTCTTGTGGCTTTTAAATTAGGGATGCTCCAATCCAATATTTGTATCGGGTATCGACATCGATTTTGAATAAAAAATTCTATATTGGGTATCATTAAGGATTAAGGATCACAAGGAGGTGCGCCTTCTGTTGAAAGCACGCAACACTGCCTTCAGATCAGGTGACGCACAGGCCTACAGCACTTCCAGGGCAAATCTGAAGAGGGGCATCAAAAAGGCCAAGTACTGCTACAAGCTGAAGTTAGAGGAGCACTTTACCAACTCTGACCCTCGACGCATGTGGCAGGGCATCCAGGCCATCAGTGATTACAAACCCAACCACTCCACCCCCACAGCACCTAATGTCTTCTTTCTGAACGAGCTTAATGACTTTTATGCTCGCTTTGAGAGGGACAATAATGAAACGGTCACCAATATCACCCCCTCAACCGACCCACCCATCACACTCACCTCCTCAGAGGTTTACACTGCACTAAGCCGGATCAACGCGCGGCGCAAGGCTGCTGGACCAGACGGTATCCCTGGACGCGTACTACGGGCATGTGCAGAGCAGCTCGCTGGGGTATTCGCGACATTTTCAACATGTCCCTTGCCCAAGCAGCTGTACCAACATGCTTCAAATCCACCTCCATTGTGCCAGTGCCAAAATCTCTAGCCCAGTGTGCCTAAACGACTACCGCCCTGTAGCACTCACACCCATCGTTATGAAGTGCTTTGAGCGACTAGTCTTGTCACATCTGAAGGACTCTCTGCCTTCCACACTGGACCCCCACCAGTTTGCCTATCAAGGCAATAGGAGCACTGAGGATGCAGTCTCCATCGCACTGCACTCCGTACTCACACACTTGGACAACAAAAATACTTACGCACGGATGCTGTTTGTTGACTTCAGTTCAGCATTCAACACGGTCATACCCTCTAAGTTAATCACCAAACTCAGAGATCTGGACATTAACACCTCACTGTGCAACTGGGTTATGGACTTCCTGACCAACAGACCCCAGCATGTCAGGTCAGGCCACATCTGTTCCACCACTATCACTCTCAACACCGGTGTACCACAAGGCTGTGTGCTGAGCCCCTTCCTCTACTCCCTCTTCACCCACGACTGCAGGCCTGTGTTTGGATCTAACTCCATCATCAAGTTTGCAGATGACACTACTGGTGATCGGTCTCATCAGCAACAACGATGAGACTGCCTACAGAGAAGAGGTCCAGCATCTGGCCACGTGGTGCAAAGACAATAATCTGCTCCTTAACACCACCAAAACCAAGGAGCTCATTGTGGACTTCAGGAAGGTGAGAAGAGGCTCACATGATCCCATCCACATTAATGGGATTGCTGTGGAGCCTGTCTCATGCATCAAGTTCCTGGGAACCCACATCTCGGAGGATCTGTCCTGGACCACCAACACCTCCAGCCTGGTCAAGAAGGCTCACCAGCGTTTATTCTTTCTGAGGAAACTTAAGAAGAACCAGCTGTCCTCAGCCATCCTGGTGAACTTCTATCGCTGTACAATAGAGAGCATCCTAACAAACTGTGTCACAGTCTGGTATGGGAGCTGCTCTGTTGCTGAGCGTAAGGCACTGCAGCGGGTGGTGAAAACTGCCCAGCGCATCACAGGAACTCCACTTCCATCCATTGAGGACATCCAGAAGAAACACTGTTTGCGTCGAGCACGCAGTATTCTTAAGGACTCCTCTCACCCTGCCCACAAACTGTTTTCCCTCCTGCCATCCGGCAGGCGATTCAGATTCCCCCGGACTAGAACAAGTAGACTGAGGAACAGCTTTTTTACCAGAGCTGTCTCACTACTGAATTCTACCCCCCACTGATGTCTGCCCCACCCACCCCATTAAAAACAAAAAATACAAAAATGCACTGTTAACATTCATTGCACTCCACTGTATATATCTTTGTAAATGTATGTACATATCCACTGTACATACTCCTGTAAAATTGTCTATACATATCCTGTATATCCTGCTCTTTCTTATGTACATAACGATCTGTAAATTGTTTACACATAATCACTGTAAATTCCCCCTTCCCATCTGTAATTTAACTTGTACATATCACATATTTATCTTTGTAACTTATATTTATATTTGTACCTATATCCTGCACTTGCTGCTTATTGCACTCCTGGTTAGACCTAAACTGCATTTCGTTACCCTGTACTTGTACATGTGTAATGACAATAAAGTTGAATCTAATCTAATCTAATCTAATCATTACAATTGGCCCGATTTGATTTATAATTCATGAACTCATGAATTCATGAATTCATGAAAAATTTTTCAGTTTTATGCTGCAAGACATTGATTTTAAAAGACGTGCATGAAAGCTGTTGAAACTTCTGACAGGTGCAGTTTAAGTAAATTTATCAATATAAACATCATCATTGCACGCAAGATGATGGACTTTCTATCACAGGTGAGAGTTGCACAAAGTGGTCATCACCCGCAATCGACAATTCAAAATTTTAAAGCTGAAACCGTAATCTGTACAAAAAATTGGTGTGTACGGAACATGGTTAGTCAAAAGGTCAGTACGGTACGGTAAGATTTGGTACAGAACACCCTGATCCAGCTTGTGTTTCCACTGCCTTCGGTACCCTTACTTGATACGCCTGGTGTGTTAGGATCGATTGACGATAAAGTGTATCAAGCACAATTCTGCTTTTTTTTGTCAGTTTTAAGTAAAACAATAATAGCCATTATAAAAATATAAGAGGCTTAAGGTGTTTGCGCACTCTGATGTAAATAAGCCTATGTAAATAAACTCACAGACAGCAGAACAGAACGAGTTAATGGGATTCCGTTATATCACGCAGAAGTGATTATTCTAGTCAACCAATCAAATTCTGCAGTAAGTTTAGCTTCACCTTTTGTTGGCTACCCTTTGATGTGCTAGGTACCCTTATGGAAGAGTACCAATAAATTGGTATGATATGGTCACAATGGAAACAGACATAAATGTTTACCGTACAGAACTGTACCGCTCAGGGGAAACGAGCCATTAGTATCGGATCGGTTCTCTGTATCGGCCAATACTGAATCTCAGGTATCGGAAGCAAAAAATCCCTATTTTCAAATCTGAAAACTCCAAGGCACCTCAAGGGAGCTTGCAAGAATAGGAAATTACCGTTGCAAAGATGTTCAGCTTAATACATCCTCAATAAAAAGGAGAAAAAAAACACTCTGTAAGCATTTTGGTTGAATTAGGTGTGTCGTTTTGAAGGATTTATTAAAAGAATTGGTTAATAAGAGTTATTAGTTTGTGACTAGAATCACATTACAGATGGAATTTGATATTATCAAATGGTTAATTTTGATTATGCAGCTGTCACATCGATCGGCCTGTTTAACTAAACATAAGCTTAGGGATGTGTCAAGGTTGAAACAGGCACTTAAAAGGTTCTTCCCATAATTTATGAAGATTACCAAATCATTAATCACTGACAACCTGAGAACAAACCTGAAAGGAGAAGTAGATTCACGTTTAGAAACTCAGGTGCACCTCAGCTAGAGACCTGTCAGATAAAATCATGTCTTGAAATGCGTGCCGAGATAGCAACTCCATACTTTGTACTGTGTGTGTGTGTGTGTGTGTGAACATGTTTGAGTTAGCCTTTAAACCTGCTCAGAAGGAATGACATTGTACATATCGGAGTTTGCCCATGCTCTTTCATCTTCTCTTCATAGCCCGTCTAACACTGCATTTCAAAGCACCTTATTCCTGCCACAGAATCGTAAAAATAAACTTGCCGTCAAGAAAGTTTGTCAGTGGGAGAATCTCTTTAATCTGGCCCACAGAAATTTAAGCTCTCTCCGAGTTGACACCCAACGTCAGGCACACGTCAACGTGCGGACAGCTCATCTCCTCGAAGCCTTCACGAAACCTTGGTGATTAATAGTCATGTGTTTTGCCAACATCAGTGTCTCTGCCTCCGTAACACAAGGATTAATACACCATCACGCCGGCTTGATGGCATGTTTCACCAGAGTACGGAGATGAATTGCCGCAGCTGTGTATTTGCATGAATATAGTGATTTAATGTAGAGGATGTAGCTTTGTGTCAGACGTAAACACATGGATTGGTAACACATCAATGAACTTGGGAAAATGCAGAGCTGTTTTCATTAGCCGTCAAAGACTAATACATACATTTCATAGAAAAATTGACATCTAATACATGCGGGATTTTACTAGCAAAATATATATGACCGTAAGTCAAGGGGAAATAGGATTAGATGTAGATATACAATGTAGTATATCTTCCTCGTTTGAAAGATAGCTTTGTGAGCGAGCTAGTCCATATTCAAAAAGCTGTATTTAATATGTTTAGGCTCACTGTGTGTAGAGTTCAAGTTCTTTCTGCCTTGTCATTGCATTATATTTCTCCGCGCTTGACTCATAATACATGTAGAAGCTATTCATTAGCATTCCTATTAATCTCAATGGCAGTAGCTTGCTAACTAGCCAAACTTTCACACCAGTGAAAAAAAAACCCTGGCAGTTTCCTTAGAGTTGTAGCATATTAACTCTCTTTTTCTCGTTTTCATGGTCTTGTATTGTTATTGGGCTTTATGCTATTCATCATACATATCGCTGGTTTGCTAAGTAGCTTGCAGTTATCTTTTTCAGTAGGAATGAAGATTAAGAGTGAAAGCGTTCTAGAGGATCGTGCTGGCAGCACAGCGTGTTGCCACCTATAAGGCTGAGCTCTTTCGGATTTATTTTGTAATTAGGTTTATCGATTTGCCGTCCTATTGTGTTTTACGTGTTCATTTGCCTCCCTTGTGCTCTCAGCAAGGACACAGCGCTGCACTTTTGCTGTATTGACACTCACTAACCATGGAGTCCAAACATTTAGCTTCATTCAATATACAGCCTCAAGACTGCATTACCAAGTCAAAGAAGTTCAAATAACAATATCATCGCCGTCTCTGAATTCTCCTGGTCTGCATTTATTTATTTTGTTCATTTTTTCAAGGCGCTCTGGTGTTTTCCAGTGGAAATTTGACTATTTCTTAGACGGAAGTGCTTTCAGTCAACAAACAACTTAAGTTGTAGACAAATTTAATATGTTGGCCTTTTCTTTGTTTTCTGGCTGATTTTTTACACAATACACGGATCTTGATATTAGATTACAAAATGTTCTCAGATTAAGGCTTTTCAAGTTCATGGACCAAGTAATGTAGCTGGTTGGCTGGATGAGTGCACTTAAGACTTGATTTGGTTCAGAAGATATTTTTTCTTTTTCGATTTGTGCTGAAAGAGTAAGAGCGCTGTCTGGAAATTCATTTTGAGCAAACAAGACAGAACCGCTGTTTCCTCCCACAGTACTTTAACGTCAGCGAATATCTCTAGTTGCATTTCATTCACAGACACAAACAAATAGGGATGTTCTTTGCTTGACTGCAAATACTAGCAAAGAACAAAGAGCAAATACCTTTTGTGTGTGTACTCTTTCATAACAACACATGGTACTTTGTATCTTGAAGCATGATGATGAAGTACTGGGCTGTAGGGCTGAGTTCAGGGTTGGCGAAGGATAGTGAAGGTTTGTCGTTGATATTGTCTTTGTTCTACTACTGAACTACCTTTTTTTCTATTAAAACCTGACACATTAAAGAGATTCACTCAAAAATTAATATTCTGTCATTAGTTACTGACCCTTGTGTCATTCCAAAGCCTTAACACCTTCTGTTCATCTTCTGGACACAAAGTAAGATAGACCCCTGCATAGACAGCTATGCAACTAACACTTTCAACCCCGAGAAAAACAATAAGGACATTGTTAAAATAGTCCATGTGACATCAACGGTTAACCCATAACTTTAATAAGCTACAAAAATGCTTTTGCTGCTTAAAGACATCAAAAAAAGAGACTATTTAGCATTTCCTCTCTTCCGTGTCAGTCTCTTTTGCACATTCACGAGAATACCACAACGCATAAGATAATAGAAATTATAGAGTAGAAGAAAGACATATACTGTACGTGTCGTGGTAGTATCATACATTGTGTATTCTTTCCAGACCCTTCCAGCGAAAAGAATCAACCATTCAGCACTGAATCTAACTTATTGAATGAATCATTTTCTAATTACCCATGATTGCAGTGTGTATAAACGAGCTCTGAGTTGCAGAATGCTGCTGTGTATAGATCTGTCTCATGTGGTTTGGTTCTAGGTCAATTCCTCACTTGTAACAAACATTAGGAAACAAAGCTTTCCTGTAATTTCTTGACACATTATGTTATTTATGATTGACAAGCTGAATGACACTGCCTGCGGTGATTCTTTTGACAAGAAACAATCAGATGTTGTTTTTCAGCAGGTACAGTTTCACCTTTGAGATAGGCGGGTTTGCCTTCCTATCATTTTCTTGCAGACACGTGATGGTATCCATGGTTTGTGGAGCTATCAGCCGCTTGCTGCCTGAGCTCATCTCGTTCACCACGGTTGATGCAGGAAGATGAAATGTATTAGCCTCATATCGGGAAACTAATATGCTATCATTTACAGCATTACGCTCCCCAACTGCACACGAAAGAAAATGTTCAGGGAGCTCCATCAGGTGCCTTCCATTAAACTGGAAAATTGAAGCTTAAGGTACCATTATGAAATATCAGTGTAGTTCAGAACCCCCAGGTAATTGTGGGTGGAAAATAAGTTTGCGAGAGGCCTATAATTCACCGTGTTTCTGATAGTGCCAAGCCCTAATTGTCATATTTAGTCTGAGAATCAGCCTGCCTTACACTGAGGTTTTTCAATAAGCGCTTGTGACAGTACTCGGGGTTACCATGGCTACGGTTTGCTGCACATTGCTCTTGTACGCCAACACCCTGCGCAGCCGTTTCTGTACCGCGGTAAATACTCATCTCCGCCTGCCACATTAACAGACCTGAAAAGAGCCAGCGCTATTGACGTGTTGTTATCTTGAGGTCCAAAAATGCACGGCCTTGTGCTCTCGTACACCCACTGACAACATCCTTCCCAGGAGTGCGTTTTGAATTGGTTGGCAGGCCCAGTCACCGGGGATGTACAGCATATGCTTCTCTTTTTAGCTTCAAGACAGAAACTGTGATTTTATGTAAACTACCTTAGTAATTAGATAACAAAGAAAAGCTTTCTGCTCAGATGTTACGGTCGGGATGTGTAGGAGGATCATGTACTAGTGTGTATGGGTATAATTTAAGAATGGGTCATGATGGATGCTAACCAATTACAGTAGTTAGGAATTCCCACAGATCTGAACCAAATGTCAGGGGGTTTTAAAAATGTCATCTCCAGGCTTGGAGATTTTTGATAGTGAATATGTGCTACTGTTTGACAAGTTTTGGACACTTTTTTTTTTAATTATACTTTTATACAAATGTTCTTCTGCCCTTTATATTCCAAAAAATAATCATGAAAAAGTCACAAACTATTAAGCAGCACAACTGTTTCTGATAGTTCCAATAGTATTAATAAAAAAGAATGTTTCTTGAGAACCTAATTTTTGAGAACCATATTTATGAATTTATTATTTCTGAAGGATCATGTAACAATAAAGATTGTACAAATGGATGCTGAAAAACAGCTTTGCCATCACAGAAGCAAATATTTAAAAATATATCTTAAGAAGAAGATACCTTTTAAATTATAATAATATTATACAATATTGTATGCTCTTCGGCTAAAAATGAGCCTTGTGCATACGTACAAACAAATAAAATAAAAAAAATACAACTATACATTTTTTTTTTTCATTGTAGTTTGCAAATGGACAACTGCTCCAAAAATTTGACATTATAACAAATGTTTATTGATTGATCATTTATGCAGTTGACTAGCTTGTTGACTTTAAAAAATGCTTCAAAAAAAATGCATGGTTTTGCACTTCCCTTGTTTGATCTGTGTATTGCACCCATGTAGGATATATATATGAAATATGGATTTCTTTTTGTCTCTCTCTTCTCCAGCTGCCTTGCAAGTGGAAATCACTCCGCCCAGGAGAGATCAGCGTGGGAGAGTCCAAATTCTTTTTGTGTGATGGTAGGAAGATGACCCTCCTGTGATGAAACAAATGGGGGGGTCACGTCACATTTGACCTTCACAAAGTGCTTTTGATTTCAAACCTGCTGTCACCACTCTGTTCAATGCATTTAAACAAGCCCTTTCATTTTGATGGGAGGGCAAGGTTGACTAAAGCTTTGATGCGCTTATTTATAGCCAGTAAATTCATTGACCTGCCTTACTTTTTCCAAGTAAATCCGTGTGTGAAATTTAGTCCTTGATTTTTGATCAAGAGTAGTGAAATGCAATGTTAAAATATGATAGTAGATGAAAAGCAAAAACAGCTTCTATTATAAATGAAGAACACCTGAAATATTCAGAGAACTCATCAAATGGGGGGGAAGAAAAGAAAATCTGACTGTATTCAGAGTGAGCCATATTATTTCACTTTTTTGTTTTCTTGAAATGCGTGAACATATTTTATGGCAGATTACCCACCTTGAATGTGTCCTTGAGTAGCACTGAAGAATACATTAAACATTTTGAATATAGTATAAATATTTTTGTTGCAGATATATTAGAGAATTGTTGTGTTCTATTCAGTCAATACATTCAAAGTTCTGATTCAGTGACTCAACTCCAATTAGATGATTCAATCATATATGTGACATTCCTAAATAGTCAAAGATGATAAAATAAAATAAATATTAAAACAAATATAGTACATGAAAATGTTTATTGCTATGTTTTGTTATATTAATAGGCTCTTATTAGTTATAAAATAGCAGCTGAGCTGACGGTCTGCTACAGTGTTTTCACTCTGTCTGTCTGTTTGTCTGTCAGTTCTTGGAGATGCTAAAGAAATAGACTGGTTTGCACCCAATGGGGAAAAGCTCCAGCCAGGCAGACCAGACATCAGCATCAGCAAGAATGATGAGTCCTCGTCAACACTCACAATCTACAATGCCAACGTCGACCATGCAGGCATGTACAAGTGTGTGGCGAAAAACGGGGACAAGGAATCTCAGGGCACTGTCATCGTAAAAATATTCCGTAAGTAAAGTGGTTTCCTTTTTTAGGGCTTGTTTAGAAACTGTGAGAAATTATACTGGAACCAGAAGTAGCCCTCAAGCACAATAAATCATCAGACATTTACCACAACATTTAGTAACAAAACTACTGTACACACATGATTAAAGCAGGTTAATATACATTAACCATGCGTGTGGTATGAAGACAGTTGATAAGGGAATACATATTATGCATAATAGTTTTCTAAAAATTATCTCAAGTCCAACAGTTTTGATGCTTCATTAAAGTGAACTAATCCTGCCATTAATTATTTCATTATGCTGTTCTGACAATTTTATATATACATACAGGTAGATAGATAGATAGATAGATAGATAGATAGATAGATAGATAGATAGATAGATAGATACTATATATATATATATATATATATATATATATATATATATATTTGTAGTGATAATATCTTATTAAAATGATGGGATTTATTAAAATATTATTTACATTTTATTGATGAAACATTACATAATTGTTTATATTTAATTATTGATGTTGTATTAAAAAATTTTCACCAGCATGCCGCTTCTTACAAGGATACTTACTAAAAAACATATTTCAGATAATTTATCATGTTGAAGGGTTTTTTTCTAACCAGAACTAAACCAACGAGGAAAAAAATCTTAAATCTTTCTCAGAAATATATTCTTTTAAGTGTGTTTACATATTTTCTTTTCGCAAAACATTTCTTATGCAACAAGCTTTTTACTGGAATACTAGACAAAAACGAAAAGATTACGAAAAGGATTGCAGCAGTGGTATAACTGAAGTGCATGTCGAATGTCTTTTCCAGAGAAACTCACTTTCCAAAACGCTCCATCGCCTCAAGAGTTCAACGAGGGGGATAACGCCGACATCATCTGTGACGTCATCAGCTCGCCGCCTCCCCAACTATCATCTGGAAGTTTAAAAAGACCAGAATCCAACCCGAGACCGATGGTACAGAACCACAACCAGATCTCTTTTTAGTCATTTTCTATTATCCCTTCTATGTCTGACTATGTTAGTAAGCTCTCTGAGCGTAACAATGAAAACGGCAACAATAAGGTCCTGAATTTTTATTGTGAGAAAGTTTCATGCTGTTTTCATCTGCCCTGTTTTGTTTGTCAGTTCAAGCCTCATTTGGATGAAACTATTTTAACCTCGGAGGGCTCTCCCTCAGAGACCGCTGGAAGAAACGGTGACCGCAGCTCTCTGCTGTGAAACGTGAACTCGCAGGCCGCTGCTAGATGAAATTTTCACTGCAAAACCACTAATTGTAGCAGAGCTTGAAAACCGAACTGCTCTATGTAAATAACACATTTTCCACATTTCTCTCGTTAACCTCTTCTGTGCTCTTTTTTGATGAGTTCGGCTGAAGCACGACACAAAACACTCTGTCATTGTTACATACTGCAGGATTCCGTTAAAAAAAAAAATTGTAGGCAGTATACAGTACACACTGTGAAGTACGCACTAAGTAGTAAGCAGGTATTATATTACCAGCACAGCCCAGAAGCTGTTTTATCCTGCTGAATTTGCCTTTTTCATCATTTTTAATATATCAGTACTGTTTTACTCTGTCTCCACGGAGTTGAAATATTATATGCACCTTTGCTGTTGGTCTTGAATACCGATCACACTGCAGAAAAACCCATAAAGATGATTTTATACGGAGAAGATGTGCAGCGAGTCATTTTGCTGCCCAGCATGTAATGAGAGGCTCGTTAACATGGTCTCCTTATCTTACTCAAGAGTAATTACTGTCTCATTTGCTTCCTTTCGCCTCCCCCTCTCTGTTTTCTGTCTCACACCTACAGTCCGTTTCAAGGTCTTAAGCAACAACCACCTCCAGATCCGCGCATCAAAAGACAGATGAGGGTGACTACACCTGCGAGGGCCGCATTATGGCCCGGGAGAAATCGACCTCAGGGTCATCAAGGTCATTGTCAATGGTGAGGACTCAATCTCTGAGCCACCTGCTTTGTTACATCACAGGACACCGGAGCAGAGAGTTTATACACACTTACATCAGTGTCTCTCTACAGAATTAAACAGTCTGCATTTAAAAGCAGTGCATATTATTAAAATATATTTAGTGAGTGAAAATGTGAATTGAGATGTAAATTGCATGTTATTAATTCAATTCTACTAAACTCTAATCATTTATAAAAATAAAGAATATTTTTATGTATCTACCATTCATATGACCTTTTTAAATGGAGTTTCAAGAATTAACCAAAAAATGCATGAGATTTACGTAGATTAATTTAGTTTGTACTTCAGCTGCAATGAATAGTTTTATTTTATTGTTATTTAGAACATTTTTAGACCTTGTACTAAAAACAACACATAAATTCTAACAACAACAAAAAAACCATAACTATAAAATGTAAGTATATTTTAAATGTAAAATATTTTCTTTCAAAAAGAAAATTCTTTCATCATTAAAATCTTTCCACACCCTTATGCTGTTATTTTTCTAGGGAACATAAAAGAAGAATGTTTCAGCATTATTTAAAGTGCTTTTAGCGTAACACTACAGTTCATTTGACAACTTCATGCGAGGAACAGACCAAACTTTTGCAATGCTATTCAGTGGTGACTGGCTTAAAAAAAAAGACTTTTATAATGTTTTTATGTGCTTCTTTTATGAAGCGCATGGTTACTGCGAACTGTCATTAAATGGAAATGAGTTCCACAGAGTAAAATAACAGCATGCAGATTCGGAAAGAAATGAGAAAGAATCGAATTGTCATTTTTGGGTCGCCTGTCCCTTTAAAGAGTCAATATTCTCTTCCTCTCTCTTCTTCTCCAAGTTCTGCCAAGTATCAGGACCCGCTACACTGAGCTTAATGCCACTGCAGACATCAACCAGGCCGTGACGTTGGCCTGTTACGCAGACGGCTACCCAGAACCCACCGTCACGTGGGCACGGTACGTGTCGTTCATTAACCGCTCTGTTTTACCGTTCCCTTTATCCGTCTGTGCCAAAACAGCATCGAAAAAGTTCCGCCAAATCTCTGTAGAGAATGCTAAGCTTTTCCCCGAATCCGGGGAGGGAGAGGGATCAGAGTTATTGAAGCTTGTAAACTAAAAGTGCTGTGAATGGCAGAGGCGCCGTTTCATCCTTTCAGCTGCCGTTAGCCGTAGCATCAGAGGCAGCTGGCAGCTTTCAGCATGGCTTTACCTCAAAACTCCAGCGACTTCTTTAACCAAGTCGTGACTGGCGCGAACGAGAGGGACGAGATCGCATCAGGTCTGAGCGTTGCCTCGGGGGAAGGAGGGATAAGAGCGCTCGCCACAACCTCATTTATTTCCCTCCTTCGCTGACAGCGCTGTCACTCGGGGGCCGTTTGAAAATGTCACTCAATTGCTGCTGTTACAAGCAAAAAGAGCAGGTATTTGGATCCAAACTTTGCATGACTGATTTAGTGTCACAGGGAAACACAGCGCACAGCATTCTTCCAAATAAAAAAGCCCATCAGCTTGATGTTTATGGCCTTCAGACATTATTTACAGCTTTTATATTGGCTCCCAGACAGGAACGTGTCAAGAAGCCGAAGATGACAAAGCAGATCCGCTTTTATTTTTCTCCAGCTTCCTCCTAGACTATCAGCATCATGAGAAGCTGTGCACTGCAGGATGAAGAATCCATTTCATGGGCAGGCACACTTTCTCTCTGTATTTTCTGGTGTATGAGGCATCATGTATTCATGACTTTGCTGAGCAAGTAACAGCTCCAAGGCCAAACAGTAAACCTATCCTTTCTTTCTTTCGTTTGGTCTCTCGCTCTGTCTGCCCTGCAGAGCTAATATCGTGCTGGAATCTGATGGAAAGTACAGTCTGAATGAAGATGGGTCGGAGCTGACCATCAAAGACGTCACTAAGCTTGATGAAGGAGACTACCAGTGCATCGCTAGAAACAAGGCCGGAGAGAGGAGCGAGGAAGTCTCACTCAATGTGTTTGGTAAGATGAAGAAGTTTGTCATTACCTTTGGAGCTGAACTGAAAACAAGTGTTTACATATGAGTTACCAGGAAAATATCCTTTCCATTAGGATCATACGATTTATCAATTTAAAATGAAAATCGTGTTATCGTCTTGTGTGATTATTAAGCCGTGAAATGTTGCAATACTATTAAATGAGTAGAAACTGCACGCACTGCTTGTTTCAAAGATGTTCTGTCATCTACTACACTCTGCTTGCAAAGAGCTTATGGTTTACTCATTCGCTCTACAAGTTACTATACTAATCAAATGTAATGAATATATATATCTAACAATATATTTTGAGAAAATAGAATTATATATATATATATATATATATATATATATATATATATATATATATATATATATATATATATATTAATAATAATACTAATACTAATACTAATAATACTAATTATTATGGTTAATTATTTATGTTTATTGTCATTTGTACTGTTAAATTACAACAAAAATTACATTTATAATATATAATTGTTTTCCCTCCAAAAAGTAAATTAAAAATATAATGAAATATATAAATTAAAGGGGGCTATCACAACTAAAGAGAAAATGTTTTAGTTTTGGGCATATTGTGAATACAATAGCCTAATTCAGACAGTATTTATTTCTTATGTGGTATCTGTAAAAATTTCATTTACATGACACCTCAGTGATAAAACTCATGGATTTGGGAGGTGATTTGTTACACAATTTTAATTTATTTTATTTAAAACTTTATTGTTATCACTGTGTACTTATTACTTATTATTTGATCATTTAAATTTTTAAAAAAAACAGGAGAATAGACGTACTATATTATATAATTATATGCAATGTACTTATGCATATAATTGTATTCAATACATCATTTTAAAATTTATTTCATGCCTGTTTAGCGTAATAACGACCCATTTTAAATATTTACGTGTTTTCTTCTCTTTCATCCTTTGGTTCTTAACAGCCCGTACCCACTGTGGTGGAGCAGTTATGAAATATTGTTCTTGTAAATACTTTCCAGAATTTCGGCAGTAAATATGCTTGCAAATTACTGCGAAGTGCAACAGTTACTGTACGGTATTCAGCAGTGGTCACAAATGATTTACATTTAGTCATTTAGCAGATGCTTTTATCCAAAGCGACTTACAAATTAGGATTTTGAATTGATTTCTTCATGTATACTCAGAGACTTCGGCTGGGGATTTTTAAGAGGGGGTGGTGGGATAGTGACACAATCATTCTGGATTTAAACAGCCAAAAAAAAAAAAACACACGGACAATCCTGTAAATTTAGAAAATACTTGTATCCCCCATCCCCCAGGAGAAATAATTACTTTTCGAACTGGGCTAAAGAGAACTGAATTATAATTTTTTTGTCAACTGAAAGTGATCTGAGCTTTACTCTAAGTGTGAATACTCCCAAAGAGTAACTAGCACTATCAGAAAGAGAGCATGGGAAAAGTAAGGCACTTAATACAAACACAAAAGCACTGGTTCCTAGTTTATAGTTTAAATACACCATTTATCCTGAGAGCTGCTGTTTCAGTGCCATTCTGTGCTTTTGTTCTTTATCATTGTTATTACGTTTGCATGAATATTTAAAATGTTTGTGTCACAGTTAAAACACAATCACAATATTTTTATTTCTCATCGTGCATAAGTTTTCTTCAGCCACATTCCCCGGCACACATTCAGAATGCTTAGATTAGAGCGAGGCAAATAAAAGTGAATCAAAGTACTACTCCATTTCATCCATTAAACAAAGTTCCTCTTTTGAATTATAAAATATAACAATGTGTTGATTAAATATTGAATGCACCCAGCCAGTGAGGCACTCTCATCTCATCAACTTAAGAGCACTGTTTTGGTATTACGGCCATTGTAAAGGCTCAGTAATTGCACAGGGAAAATCATTATTTCTTTTTCTCTGAGGAGTGTGTTTGCAGGCTGTTTTTTGAGCACTCGTGTGTTTATGTGTCAACAGTACAGCCCAAGATCACTTTCTTAGAAAACCAGGCGGCATCTGAATTGGAGGAACAGATCACATTAACGTGCGAGGCCACAGGTGACCCCACTCCCAACATCATCTGGAGCTTCGGTGCGGGTCTTCACCGAGAATGAGCAGGTACTGAGGGTTAGGGGGTTTCAGTGGGGAAAACGATTAGCGCCGAAGGCTGGAAAACACTGCTTTGATTGATATGCCAGTAGAAATGTGTACACATTTGAGTATCATTTCTATCGTGGTTGTATAAAACCTAACCACATGGTATTAAGTGGGTGTTTCAGTCGCTTTGCGGTCAGGCAGGAAACGGTAAGAATAGAATGTCCTTTGTGTTGTTTAACTGACCTCTTTAGTTGTTATTGCTGCTAATGCTGCGAAACTTTCGTTTGTGCACCTGTTCACAGGGATAGGGAAACGGCTGATTTACCTCTAGAATTATTAAGTAACACCTGGATCAACTGTGCATTTATATCTAGTAATTAAATACGGTTGGCAAAAGGTTTCTAGTAAGCCATGGAAACTGTACTGGAATGCCTGATGAGAGGCTTGTTTCAAAATCAAAGCAAACGTTTATCATGTTCAATTGAAAAGAGGAGTGAAATTTTTGGTTGCATTAAAATGAGAGATTCTGAACAGATAAAAGGTCTGATGATATCATTTTCAGTAATTAGTTATACCGATATTCACTACCGTTCAAAACTGTCAAGACTGCTGAATGCATGGATAACATCTTAAAGTATATTCAAATAGGAAACATTTTAAATTGTAGTAATATTTCACAATATTATTGTATTTGTGATTAAGTGAGGTTTCTTTCAAAACATAACAAATCTTCCTGGTATTCATCATACTGTATATTTTCATACTGTTTTTATTTACATTTTCATAAAAATCAGTACGTCTAGTTAGCTTCTAGTTCTAGTTAGCTTTCCCAGATTCGATTTAGTTATTGGCCAGACTTGTTTATGTTTAATTAATGCATACTTTCTACCTTCCTGATGAAATAATACAGCAACTGGTCTAGAGCAGTCAAAGCAGAGTACACAAGTACAGAGGCCTGTGCTAGAATATTTTTTTATTAAAAGTGAATATTTTTATATCTCCAGGCGGCGAGCTCACCAGTACTGGCCTCTTTGCTCTGCTGGAGTCTAAACCTCTCTGATTTAGTCAAGTGCACTACCTAATTAACAACCTTGAAATACGCAGTTTCGATTCATATTTCATTGCAGTACAGCAAATTCATCAGAATCAGAATTCATCGACAGCTGCTAAAAGCTCTTACTGCTTCTCAGCCTGATGGAGGGCCTAAAACCACTTCAAACTTTGTTTCCTCTTCCCCTCTCTCAGGTAAATCCTATGTCCTATAGCTTGGGAAATATGAGTTCATTGTTAGAGGATTTGAGCATGCCATAGATCTCAGTAGGCAGGTGTGAAGTCAGGCGTGTTAACAAGTCTCTGCAGCCTCAAATCCTTTTGGTAATACTTTAATTATATGCATCAAATCCCCAAGGCATCATGGGAATTAATCCTTATATAAAACCCTCATGTATTATTAGAATATGCCACTGGTCACCCTGTTTTTATGGCAGCAGTTTTTAAACGACCAGTTTGCCCTCTTCCTGCTGGTGGGCTATGTTGTGTAGGTGGTCTGTGAAAAAGCACCTTATGTTTACGTGTACATCTGGCTCGCTGTAAGGATGATATTTGCGTGACAATAGCCCACCAGATTGGATCCTTCCCTGTGTTTGCATTGTATTATCTCTGGCTAGTCGAGCCAATATTCATAGCTGTCAAAGGGAAAAAATATTTCCAGCGGTACTGCGAGGGTTTTCTTCGGTTATGATCATTTTTATCGTTGGTTCTCAGCTCAGAATGACAGACGGATATGCTTTGTTAAGAATGATCACAGTCTTGGTTATTCATGCTGCTCTGAATTGATGCATGACTATTGAATTCTTATAGCATCGTCGCTGCGAAAGTGATTCCTGTGGAAAGTTGCTTGTTCCATTTTTGAATGTTCACTTATAGGTATAATTGTTAGATAATAAAAGTGTTAGATTATATAACTCTATATATGAAAGTTCATTTGCTGTTAGGATAGGATTTGAACCGGATTTAAACAACAAGATACACTCAAAGGTGCACTTATTTTAGGAGTATAAATAGCTTGACTAAATCAAAAATGTATGCTGATAAATGAAAACATAATGAAATAGTTTTGCCCAAAAATAAAAGTTTGCTAAAAAACTCACCCAAAGACCTTCCAGTATACAGATGGATGGTTTGTTTCTTCATAAGAATGGATTTGGAGAAATTTTGCATTACATCACTAGGTCACCAGTGGATCTTCTGCAGTGAATGGGTGCCGTCAGGAAGACAAAACAGTTGATTAAAAACACAATAATCCACAAGTAATCAGCATGATTCCACTCCATCTTGCGAATGAAAATCCTGAAGAAATTGTCAAGCTATAATATGGTAGCTGCTATTCTGGTAGATCAACTTGACCAGCTAATGACCAGCTTGGACTAATTGATCTTGTATTGAGAAACCAACTACTGTGTCGAAAAACACATAGAGTGCTATAATAATCAGATTTTGCCTGCGGGATTATAGCAGTTCATTAGCACTAATATTGTTGATCTACACTTGTCTCTCGCCTCATCTTATCACCTTCACAGGATGTACTGATGCTTTTATGTTCACCTTCTTCATTTTTATGTTCATTTTCATGTTTCAGAGTGATTAAAAGTGTCAACAACAAAATCAGTGTTGATTAGGTACTAGCGAAGCAACTTGAATCAGAAAAGATCATGCAAAATATTCACAAAATAAACCATGAATGGCTGAGTAAAATTTTAAAATCAAATCAAAAAGACAAATGCATTTGCTAACAAATATATATTTAGTAGCAGTGCTATTTTATTGATTAAGTTGCAGGCCATCATTGACATAAAGTGCTTCTGTGCTTTTACCGGAACTACTCGTACGTTCAATGATTCCAGCCAATCAGAATCAAGTATTCAGACAGACCGTGCTATAAGTATATGTGTAAGTGTATGTATTTCAATGGTTGCCTGAGGATTGCCTTAAGTGAAAAGAGCTGGCAGTGTTTAATGAGGCATACCTTAAGTCAATGGGGCCTCATCACCGCTGCCATTAAATGAAGTGCGTGGTATTTAATAGTAACAACGATCTGTGGTTATTTCTGGTCATGTAAAGCTTGGTCAGAGCAGCTATTATAGCAGGAACTTCAGCTGTGTGAAATAATTTCCATTGTATTTTTTCTGTATCTAGAAAGGAACGTGAATAGGCAAATAACATGAGCTTCAACAGCCTGTAATCAAACCAGGGATTTTAGTGGGTGAGTTGGCATATTAATACAGATATGATGAGTCAAGAGCTTTTCTGAAGTCTCCATAAATTCTGTCCTTCATACGTATTCTGTATTCCCAACCACAAATTTCCAATGTCTGAATAAGTCAGAAATGCGCAAAAACCTCACAGAAGGCAGAGAACTGTGACTACCAAGTGAGCAATATCTGAACCAGACTGGAACAGACCGATCTTCCTTGAACTCTCCAAGCAAAGGCATTATGGAAGATTCTCTGTCTGTTTTTCGTTCTGCCTGTTGGATGAATGGTTATGGCATGAGAGTTCACAGACAGCTTGTTCTGACATAAGAGGCACATTTTTGATCATTCATCCAGAAGGCCATTAAAGGAAATCAAGGTTCTGTAATCATTTGCACACCCTCTTCTTGATCTGAATTTCTTTGCTGTTGGTTTTGTGGTAGGATACAAAATAAAATGTGTTCCAAAATGTACTACATCACATTTAAATTAATTCATATGATTTGTGCACTACATCCCAAGTCCATACAATTGCTATGGATAAACAGACCTCAATGCAAGTATCCACTTGACCTCAAGAGCAGCAAAAAAAAAAAAGTGCTTAGTGTGGTAGCATCTAAATTAACTTTCTTTCAAGTCAAAATATATTGTAAAATGTTGCAGATGTATGTATGTTTTGTCTGTATATATATATATATATATATATATATATATATATATATATATATATATATATATATATACATACATACATTATGGTTTAAGAAATTGGTACAATTATTCCACATGGATGCATTAACCTGATATATACCATTTTGCAATGACAAAAATGATTATAATTATTATTTCATTTCAGTGGACTACTTCTACAAACAGCTAAAAACAATATAGCTACTCATTGTAAGCGTTACGCACTGAAAATCACATTCCAAAGTACTGAGTCAAGGGACTTAACATTAAGTGAAGATGAGAACGCTTCTGTGGAGTCACTGCCCCTTCATTTATCATTTAAGCCGCTCTCACTGGGACCTAGTGAGCTGTCCTTGACACCGCTACTGTATGAATCACACAATCAAAAGAGGCATTTCAGGGCTGCTAGCTTATTGTGGAATCCAGAGCCAAGCTGTCCTTCTCTAATGATAGTCTCTTAATGGCACCCCTGCTGATCTGAGGTCAGTATGGCCCTTGCTATGACGCTCCTAATGTTGTAAGCAGACTGTGTCTGTGCACTCAGAACCATTATCACACACCCTGCCGGGATAACCATGTTCACCTAGGGGAAAAAACTTTTAAGATTTGATACTTTTCTCTTATGTGACCCTGAATGTTCATTCTTTGATTTAACAATGGACTTGCCGCTCTTTACAGATCAGTGTCATCCCGAAGCTGTTTATATGCATGCAAAGTGTAAAAAGCCAAAGGCTTTGTTTTAAAGGTCAACGAGAGTCCGTGACCAGGATTGTTTTTAAGAGAAGAGGGTCGAGCTGCCAAGTTAGCTAAAGCAGGTGCCAAACACGAGGCTTTAACCCCCTGTAACCTTTTGACAAGCTGTCAGTGGGCGAGTAATTAAATCAATAGTGGAAGAAAGGATGTCAAGCCACTTTAATACAAGTGTGGCCTGTAAAGTGAGATGGATTGTTCGCAGGACAGCAAAGGTTTTGGTGTCTAATACTATGTTAGTCATATTTAAATAGTGAAAAAGTAAAAGTGAAAACTAATAAGCTTTTAAGAGATAACCTTAATGAGGTTTGGTTTGAGATGCACAGCAAATAGGGATGCACAATAGTTTGATTGATACCGACGCTGATACCGATATATTTCCTTTTATCTGGAAACAACACAAAGTCTCTTCTGTGCACAAAATATAAGCTAAATATTTTGAGTTTTTAACAAGAATTAAATAAACAGTAATTAAGTTTTTTGACCGTACATTGAGTCTTTGAAAATAACTAGAAATAAACAATTTATTAATCGCTGCATCCCCTTCCCCCCTCCACCAAAAAGATGCAATGTTAACAAATGTGTCATTCTGTACATGCTTTAAAAGATTATATGCAGAAATCCAAATCATTCAATCTAATCATAGTTCAGACAAAACTTTGCTTCAAGAACGATCCACATATTGGGTTGATGCCGATATTTACATTTGAAGCCATTATCGGCCAATTCCAATGATATCATGCATGCAATAGAAAAGATGCATTGTTGATACAAGGCTTATAAAGAAAAATATATAAATACAGCTAAAAAAATAAAAGTAAATAAATAGTGAATTATCACTTTATATCAGTCAAACAATCTCCCCTTGACTAATTGTACAGTTCTTTGATAGAATAAACTGCAAAGTAAACCAGCCAGATGTGTTTAGTTAAAACTTTGGCTCCATCAGTCTGCTTTTAGCTGTTATCCGACAAATAGTTCGATTGATTTGATCAGACAAAGACCTAAGCAGTTCTGTCCTTTGTTCATGAGAACCAAATGGTTTTAAATATTTAGCTGGAACTCAGCAGACTACAAGTAGTTCCTTTAATCACAAATAACATTATTCTGCTTGATCAGTGTCAGATTTGATAATGAATCCTGAAATACCACTTGTCTGCGGCAGATTCGCTTTTTAAGTAAATTGTGTGATTAGCAGTCAAAATAATAGAATGCTGCCTTCATGAAGAGCAAGCTTTCATTGAATCGCTGTCGCTCTGTCATAAGTCAAATGGGTAGGTTGTGTGCTATTCATGTCTGTTTGATTTATCAGCGGTTCGAGTCACGTCTTCAACAGCCTCCATTGTGAGTCACGCAAATTCTCGGCGATGCAATTCCAGATGGCAACGTCATTGATTGATTTTAGGTTAACAAATGAGTGGAAGGTATAAAAACCTTCTCTGAAAACTACTCATCACTGTCCCGTTCAAAGAATAAAGGGATCCGTGTTGTCAAATGAAAGAATGGCTCTCGTTAAGGCTCAAAGCTGCTGCTCGTGACTTATGGGACACAGACGAAATGAATGTGGTGATCGCAGTTAGCATCACAGGTAGTAGATCTCTGCAGATTGATGCGCTCTTCAACACAGCGTCAAGGTGTGCATAATTTCATATGTTTACATGTGTTATTAATTATTGATGTGGTGTGGCTTTTTGATGGCTTGTCAGCATGTGGGGTGGGTGGGTGTTGGGTTTGACTTTTCACATCATTTGCAAGATCATATGCATGTGTCACCTGGAGCATTGCACTTGGATGTCTGAGCATCCACTCATGTTGTAGTCATTTGATTTCCCAGCCTGCAGCTAAATGTGTCCTTTCCCAAGCAGTTTGATTGTTGTTCGTGTTAAAGAATGATTTGTCACACTTGATGACATTTTGATTATGTGCCTCTCAATTGGTATCACACTCTGGTCATAGCAAGGTCAGTTCAAGGTCATATATAATGTTTCTTTTATAATGACATATGTACTGTACATTAATATATACTTATATATGTATGTGATTAATTAGGATTAATCATTTGACAGCACTAATATATACACACAAATCCTATATATATATTTTTTTTTTCTATACTTTTTAATAACCCAGAACTACAAATAAAATAATTAAAAAAAACATAACAAAAAAATAAATAAAAGTATTATTATTCAGAAATCTGTTGCCCATGAGTACGGTCCAATTACTAAAAAGATTTGTCTTTGATTTGTCTTGATTAAAGTCAAGTTGTCAGTTTGAAGCTTCACAAGCTGTCTTCTTTAAATAGCGTGCGTGTGTGATGTCGGTCTAACTGAGCGCCTGCTGATTTTTTTTTACATTTATTTATTTCTTTTTCATTTCTGCCATGTTTTGCTTTGTGTATTTGTCCTCCCAGGCTTCATGGACTCGACCTGAGAAGCATAAGGTAGGGCTGCTTCACACGTAGCCAGGATGTTCACTAATCCTAGAGAAGCCCTTTATCACTGCAGAACATCAAGTGTTGGCTCTCTTCTACCCTTAAAATCCTGTAGACACACACACCCACACACATCAAATCTGATCAAATGGCATCTCTAGTCTACAATGATTGTCGTGTCATTTCATTTCTTTACAGCATATTGCTCATTATTTTTTGGGACAGCTTCTGTCAACAGAAATGGTGAAGATCCGATTTGGTCTTTTTAGGTGCTTTTTTGTTTTTTGTTTTTTTTAGCCTTTCTTAGCAGACCTGTTTTCCTTTACGAATTCCCCTCGGACAAACTTTCTCAAGGGATTGAGGAAGAAAATAAAGAGGGGGCGTTCAAGGGTTGAAACATGCCAGGTACTTCTTTAGAGCATGAGCCAACACTCAGTGTTCTCCCATAGACTCAGACAGGGGAATGTAGCAGCACTAAAGGAGACACTAACACATATAACCAACTCCAGATTCAGACAACACAAGCCTCTGTTAACATAAATACACTAACCCTCACTGAATAAACTCATACGCCACATGTCGGAGATGATTACAGTAACTTTAAAGTCAATGTGAAACCCATTTTACTTCTATAATGTCGCGCATTTCTGTTAAATAGGACAATAAATGATCAAAATGTAGGGCCGGGCCTGTGTTTTATCCATTGGGAGCTTACTGGATTTGAAAAAGCAGGCCAAATAAGTGTTTGCGAAAATATCGCCTGTCAGTTAACATTATCCAAAAGTGACGTCAACCGTAAGGAAATGTACATTGTGATTACAAAGAAGAAAGCAAATAGGTTAATTTTGATTTCATGTTGACTTCAGCTGTAGACGCACAATATGAGCAGATAATTCCATGCTTGTCTCTGGAATGTTAAACTCACGCTTTATTCATCTGTCAGAGAGAGAATTCATCAGTGTCTGCATTGCTGATTAAGAATGATTCAGATGCATATGGATTGTGTGGGAAGGTCTGTTTATCTGATCTGCTGAGATGAAAGGCCACAGTTATGGGATTGCCCACACATCACTTCATGTTTTTAATCCTCAGGAGTACAGATAAAAAGCGCCATCGTTCTTTACACGTGCGCTTTTTAAGTCAAAGACAAGGAAAATGCTTTATCACAAGTTTTGGAATAATTAAGAGTCTGCAGTACCGAGTTGATACTTCAAACTAAAAATTCGAGATTGTGGTACTGACGCAAGTGTTGTGTGACTGACAGGCGGCTGCTTTTCAATGCTCACACGTACTGTGCCCGTGCTCTGTGAAGTGCACTCGTGCCTCGCAGTAACGCTACACGCTCGAACGGTCACATGCTTCTCTTGTTTGAAATGCTCATCATGCCGAGGTGTTAATGTAAACACAGTCGGTTATGTCTTTAGTGAATGCAAGCAGGTAGAACAAAAAAATATGTGGGTGCGTGATTTGTTAGAATATCAGATACTTGTGCCTTGAAATGGAAATGGATTTGTCGCTATCTATTATGTTGCTACTAATAATCAATTTCGAATATTAACAGGAAAAAGAGAAAACCACTCGATGCTCACAGCTGGATAACTTTAGTAGCTTTAATATGCCCTCTACAATCAAGCATGAGCACAAAGTTCAGCCTAAAAAAAGAAACTCAACAGCTCATTTTAATTACAAGCATGCTTTTCAGATGTACTCATGCAGAATTAAATCTATTTTATTGGGTTGTATTTAAAAATCATGCAATATTAGGTCAGTAATTTATTTTTGATATATTTTAATAATTCAAATAATTTTAATTAGTTGTCACGATTGTGTGGTAAGCACGAGAGCACACAACGAGATTAAATGAAAATAAAAGGGTTTAATTCCAAAAATGGCAAAATAAAGGATATACAGACAGGCAGGTCGAACAGGCAGGCAGGATAAACACAGGGGTAGACATCAGGTAAGGACCTCGACGCTCGGACAAACAGAACTCAAAACACAGGACTTAAATACACGAGGTAATTGACAACACTGACGAGACACGGCTGCAGACAATCATACAATTAACATGGAGGAAAGGCAGGGCACAGGGAACACATGGCACGAGACGAAAACAATAACAAAGTCCGGGGAACGTGACATTACCCCCCCCTCCCGGAAGGTGCGTCCTCGCACCTAAAGGGTAACAAACAAACACAAACAAAAACAGAGATGACTAGGATTTGGGGATACCGGGTCTTGGGAGGAGGTTCTGGTGGAGGACGGATCGCCAGGATGGGGCAGGCAGAAGGCAGAAGGGTCCAAGGAGGTGTAGATGGAGGGAGGAGCCAGGAGGAGACAGGAGGAGTCCGGAGCAGGAGGAGATCCAGAGCCCAGCTATGGTGGTCCACGGTGGGGCCGACGGAGGGAGGAGCCAGGAAGGAGACAGGAGGAGTCCGGAGCAGGAGGAGATCCAGAGCCCAGCTATGGTGGTCCAAGGTGGAGCCGACGGAGGGAGGAGCCATGGAGGAGGAGCAGCCATCGACTCCATGGGGCCGACCGGCGGCGGCGGAGCAGGTGGTGGAGACTGAGGCAGAGACAGAGAGAGAGAGAAGAGCCAGGGGTGACGTCGAGGCGCTGGAGGTCCAAGGCGACGCCGGCAGGCTTAGGCGACTGACACGGAGACGGGGGACGGGAAGGACGCGGCGGAGCCAGAGCGACTGAGGACTGAGGTGAAGCCGGAGGGAAGGAGGAGCCTGACAGAGCCGGTGGGATGGAGGGACGAGGCGAAGCCGGAGGAGAGGAATCCCGGGTGACGGATGGTCGACGACCGACCAAGACGAAGCCGGAGGGACGATGGAGCCAAGCGGAGCTGGTGGACTGACGGACCACGGTGTAGAGGAGGGAGCTAGGAGCCCAGGGGGAGCCGACGGGTCTACGAGCCGAGGAGGAGTCTGGGTCTCGGAGGCAGGACGGCGAGGCGAGGGATCCTTCACCCTCGACGGCGATGGAGACCGGCAGACCCGTGGCGAGCTCCGGATGGTGAGCTGAGGATGAGCGCGGGGCTGCTGGGATCCATCGGCGTGGTGTGGCAAGGGTGGGAGGGTGGGAAAACTTGAGGCGGCACTGGAGGAAGCGCACAGGGCGCGGCACAGGAACGGGACGGAGCGCACGGGCGCGGGCACAGGAACGGGACGGAGCGCGCGGGCGCGGGCACAGGAGGAGCGCCGCGTGGCGCGGGCACTGGAGGGAGCGCACGTGGCGCGGGCACTGGAGGGAGCGCACGTGGCGCGGGCACTGGAGGGAGCGCACGTGGCGCGGGCACTGGAGGGAGCGCACGTGGCGCGGGCACTGGAGGGAGCGCACGTGGCGCGGGCACAGGAACGGGGGCGGCTGGGCGGAACCAGCGGGCTAACGGGGCGGCTGGGCGGAACCAGCGGGCTAACGGGGCGGCTGGGCGGAACCAGCGGGCTAACGGGACGGCTGGGCGGAACCAGCGGGCTAACGGGACGGCTGGGCGGAACCAGCGGGCTAACGGGACGGCTGGGCGGAACCAGCGGGCTAACGGGGCGGCTGGGCGGAACCAGCGAGCTAACGGGGCGGCTGGGCGGAACCAGCGGGCTTACGGGGCGGCTGGGTGGAACCAGCGAGCTAACGGGACGGCTGGGCGGAACCAGCGAGCTAACGGGACGGCTGGGCGGAACCAGCGGGCTTACTGGGTAGCTGAACGGGAACAGGAACTCAGGATACAGGGGAGGTGCCCAGTCTAAGTCCAAGCCCAAGTCTACATCATCCAGCTCCCTTTGCAGATCCAGCAGCCCCAGGTGGATGATCAGCTCATCCTCAGCCGATGTGCAGTAGGCGGAGCTCCACTCCGCGCTCTCATCGCAGTCGGCTGTCTCCACCGCGGGGAGCTCCGTTGCTGGCTCGCGCACCTGGTCTGGCGTATCACGGCTCGGGTCCTGTTACGCTCCACGGCTCTGTCGCTCTCTCTGGCGATGGGTCCGTGGTCGCCCGACCGCCCCGTGTCAGCAGTGGGCTCAGGCTGGGGCTCGACCATGCGGTGAAGGGATGGGCTAGGCTCTGGATCTGGAGTGGGGCTGGTGTCGTTGTCCTCAGGCGCAACCATCATGGTTGATTTGCAGGACACCAGCACCCACTCGACGTATGCGGCGAGGCTCTCTCGAGGACCGCTCCCGGACAGCTGCGCTTGGCTGGAGGTGTTAAGTCCGCGGAAATAGAGTTCGAGCAGAGAGCAGTCCGGTAGCGAGAGTCGTTGGCCAGTTCGAGGAATAGTTCTGTATAGTCCTCGAGAGAGCAATCCCCCTGCTCCAGCAGGCGGATGAGGAAGTTTGGGTCTTTAAACTGGGCAAACATGGCAAACAAAAACAAAAAAATAAGGGGAAAATACGCGCTATTTACTTCTTTAAGGTTCCGAAGTGCTTCTGTCACGATTGTGTGGTAAGCACGAGAGCACACAACGAGATTAAATGAAAATAAAAGGGTTTAATTCCAAAAATGGCAAAATAAAGGATATACAGACAGGCAGGTCGAACAGGCAGGCAGGATAAACACAGGGGTAGACATCAGGTAAGGACCTCGACGCTCGGACAAACAGAACTCAAAACACAGGACTTAAATACACGAGGTAATTGACAACACTGACGAGACACGGCTGCAGACAATCATACAATTAACATGGAGGAAAGGCAGGGCACAGGGAACACATGGCACGAGACGAAAACAATAACAAAGTCCGGGGAACGTGACATTAGTGTTCTGCCACCACGATGTTTATATTATTTATGGATTTGTGTACTTTTTGTACTTTAGTAGATTGTTGTATGCATGTATATATGTAGTAGATATGCTATATATTGCTGAACAAAAAAGTCAATATAAATAAATGTAAGTAAATAAAACATTAAATTCACACTGTAGCATACATTGTGCTTCTCTTATATAATTCAATCCAGCCTGACTTTTACAGTTTATTCATTTATAAATAAATTCACCAGATTTTTCATTATGTTTTTTAATCGATTGTTAAAGGATTTGTAAAGATTCGTACATTTCAAGTTGTTTATTCATAAATATGTTTACTCACGTATGCTGTCACAGCCATATACATATATGTATGCATGTACTGCGGTATGTGACCTTGACCGAATTCAATTAGCATTCAATCTCGGAACGTCTGGCCAATTCACTGTCTAGAATGTAACTGCTGCAGACCACCTCAGGGCAGCTATTTCTCAGCATTTCTCTTGCATCAATCCAAGATAGGCCATCTTTATCAAAAGTTCAGATTTATTCTCTTCCACATTTGGACACACTGTGATCCATCTTGTCTGTGCTAGAGTGCTCTCCCAGTTCTTGTTAGCGTGAAATCTGAAGTGCAGGACACCGTTTGACTCGCTTTTCCCAGCAGCAGATTTTTTTTTTTTTTTTTTTTTTTTTTTCTGACATTGTCTCTTTGTCAGTGCAGTCATACAATATGATATCCGTCACCTACCATTTTCTCCCGAGGGAAAAGAAGAAATCCCTTTCTTTCACGCAAGAGACCTTGAATGTGAGCTCTGATTCCGTTTCCAGCTCTTTCAAGAGAAACGGATGGGCAGAATGAGGCTTCCTACGCTCTCCATTAGCTGAGATAAGATGCGCACAGGCCAGTGATTGCATTTCAGTGCTCGAAACCTAAGTCGAAACGTTCTCCGTCTCTCCCTCCCTACTGTTTTCTGCTAAATTTGACAACAGACGAGGGCGTAGAGGCGCAAAGTGATTTGCGGGCGTTCAAGGTTAACGTTCAGAGAAATCGTGAAGCTTTATATGCGACCGACCCTACGTGCACGCACATAAAACAGGAGAGACTCTGCATATGCGGCTTACTGTCAATTACTATGCAACGGAGGACTGCGCTCGACAGCCCTGCATACTAACAGCCCTCTGAACGTGAGGCACAAGCAGGATGGAATTTATGGTCGAGACCCTGGTTGTTACTTTAAGCACTCAATCCCTCAGATCGTGACTAAGCCACCACACCTTAAATCAAGTTTGTGAATTGATTGGATTTCGGCGCCGCTTACACTCCATTCCGCTCCGCAGTCAAATTTCTCACTGACCATTGAACAGGCACTTTATAAATGAAGTGCCACTGCAGGTTTCAGAAACATCTTATTTCCCGGCTGTCTTCGCATGCTGTCGGGGGACCGTCTGTGGCACTGATGAAAGGTGCTCGCTAATGTTCACGTTTTGCGATGCCTTCGCTTAAAGACAAATGTGAATCATACACTGAGCAGTTTGCTGTGAGTTATTCGATGCTCAAAACAGCATCGGATGTTGCGTTCTGTATGCATGTACGTGCGAGAGCAACATTGTAGTGCAGGTGAAACAAAGTACGCTTCGCTGAGCACGAAAAATGTAGAGAGCATCTGGTTCTCCTGGGCTTATTTTATTCATTCTGCTGCACTGAATACTGCTCGTGAATGTCAACAGTGCTTATTGTTAATATCAGGCTGAGACAGCTACACTTTTTCTCTCTAAATGTCCTTTCGCAATGAATGGGAATGGGCATTCGTGTGAATATGGTTGGATGGTGGCTTGTATTTGTTAACTGAGTAATATGGTGTCAGCTGGCATGACTAATAAATCTATTTAAACATGTCACGGAAGAGGCTGCACTCTCTGATTAACATGGGTCACATTATGCAAGTCAGATTCGCTCAGTCAATTAATTTTCTTGTAAATTACATGAGTGTCATTAATCTGTGGATTTCCGTTTGATTTCTTCTTTTGAAGATCGAAGCCGCATGTATGGGTAACATATGGAGAGTTGACGCCAAAGCTTTTTCGGGTTCATTCTCGAGGTGCTTGGTTGCAAATGTGTAACCAATTAAATGGAGAGCCAAATAAATATTGTGTGTTTATACTGTATGTGGAATAATAAATGAAGAATATATTTAAAATATTAAATATTTTGCTTCATGAAAAAAATTATGATTTCTCAAAATGTTAAGATCCATTCACTTGCATCATGGACACATTTCTTGAATAATTGAATAGTATTTGAGAGATCTGTATTTTTAAACTTGTGGTTTAAAGAAGATGAAGAAGAAAAACTAGCAGACTCCAAATGAAATACTACACCTTATTTATTATGGATTTATATATATATATATATATATATATATATTGTATTTTATTTATGTGTATAAAATGTACATTCGCATGAGCTAATAAAAGTTACACGTTTAAGAAGAATTAGCAAAATGCTGTAGAAAATAGTTTGCGTTCACAGGTTAATGGTGTGATTTTGATTCTTTGTTGCTTTTGAAAACTAGTGAAACAACCAAGAAAACTAGCAAGAAGTGCTTTGAAATACATACACAGAGCAGTGATGAAAAACATGCTGGCTTTTCATTGTAACAGTTGGAACTAGCATTGATTGCTGAATTCAAAGCCCCTCCAACCTTAGGATCTCAGATCACCATAGTAACCAGAGATGGGCAGCAGGGTAAACGCAGTACAAGCAAAAAGCGTGCACATGTGTGCGGGATGGAGCCAGGGAGTAAAACTGTTAGCAGATTGTCCCAGCTGTGCTGTTCAAACAGGCTTTGAGGAGAAAAGGCTTTAAAGTGGCCCCTGCTGTGTGGTCCACTTCATTATTGATCCCTGCCTCTCTGTCTCTTAAAATACCCCCCTGAGCCCCAGACAGAGCCTGAAACACAAAGACATACCATCCCTTCGACTGACTTCTGTAGTCATGTGCAGGAATGTCATAATAAAATAAAACTGAATTGTTTTCCAATCATGAAATAAAAAAATGTCAGAATTGTCTCACCCTCATGTCTTTCCAAACCTGTATGACTGACCCAAAGGTGATTGATCTTTTGAGTCCGATCTCTTTGGCGAATCAGTTGATTCATATTCACAAATGGACGCGTGTGAATGTCAAGCTTTTCTTTGAGAATCTGAAGAATATAAAAAGAAACTAAAAGACAGAATGTAGTTTTTTTGTTTTTCATACTGTATAAGAAAATCATACAGGTTTGAAGCAAGAGTCAGTAATGACAGTATATTCATTGTTGAGTGAACTTTCACTTTAAAGACAAACCTTGTTCCCTTTTCACTGGCATTTAGGTTTAACTTAAACTAATATATACGCTTGTTTCAAAATTTTGCCATTAGTAAGGTTTTGATGTTTTTTAAATGTCATTATTACAATTTAAAATAATTGTTTCCTGTTTTAATATACTGTAAAATATAGTAGTAGAATAGAAGTAGAATTTTCATTGTCTATTATTCCAGTCTTCAGAGTCACATGATCTTTCAGAAATAATTCTGATATGCTGATTTATTATTAATGTTGAAAGCTGCTTAATATATTTTGAAAGCTGCACTATTTTTTTCAGGATTATTTAATGAATAAAAAATGTAAAAGAACAGCATTTATTTAAATAGATAGCCTTTATCACTTTTTATTAATGTAAAAATAAATGTAAAAAAATTGTTATTGCTTTAAAAAAAAAAAAATTACTGACACAAAATATTTCTTATTTTTAAATAAAAGCTGTTATTTAAAAAGAACAACGTTAAAACAATATATATCACAGGTTCCAAAAGAAATTAGCAAAAACTGTTTCCAATATTGAAAATAATTCAGCACCTTAATTATTTCTGAAAAATCATGTAACATTGAAAATTTAAGTAATGATGCTGAAAATATAGCTATGTATCATAAGAATAAATTGAACTATAAAGTACATTATAATAATAAAACATTGTTTTAAATTCCAATAATATTTCATACTGTAATTTTTTTTTTCATTATTTATGATAAAATACAGTGAATGCAACTTTAATGAGCAAAAGAGAAAAATTCTAAAGTCCAACCTTTTGAATGTGTACTTGTATACTTGTATTTTGCATATCTTTTTCTTAGTCTCACCCTATCTTTCTCTTTTTCTAGAGTCTGGATGGCAACGTGATCGTGCGCAGCGATGCCCGTGTGTCCTCTCTGACTCTGAAATACGTGCAGTTCACCGATGCTGGCCAGTACCTCTGCACTGCCCGTAACTCCATTGGTCAGGACATCCAGAGCATGTACCTGGAAGTGCGCTGTAAGCCAATCCACAAACTTCACTCTTTGTCCTTTTGTAGGTTGTTTGTCTTGTTGTGTTCAGGGCGAATGTGTCAAAGCTCAACGAAGTGGACCGATTGTGATTTCTCAGTGTTCAGCCGGTCATCGGCTGCTAGCTTTTTTTGGCTACTAAAACAGCAGGAAATGGATGCTGGACCAAAAACAAGACCGCCACCAGGGTCTCAGCTAATGTAATCATTAAGACCTTACTGTTTGCCAGGAATTAAAGCAGATCATTTTTGCGAGTGAACAGCAGATCCACCAATTAAACCCAGCAGACCTTCATGGACCAGAGTATGGACACATTCTTTTACAAAACAATCATCATAATTTTTTCTTTAGTGAGTATATAGCAAGCTATTTGATTTAAGAACAGAAATTACTTTTGAAGGAGTTGCTGGTTTGAGGGCTTTTTTATATGTCTCTTTCAAACGAATTAAACCTGCTTTCATAAAAGCTCGGTTCAAATCACAGCGCCATATACTCAAATGTGTTTATAGCTTTTGGGCTTTTTCTTACATTCAGAGCTCTTCATATGGGAATGAAATACTACCATCTTCACATTCTTACAACTCAATTTTGAGAGCAAACGCTTATTTTATCAGATTATGTTTACTGCAGTTGGCTGAGTGCACTTTTGTGCCATTTGCCAGGTAGAGAATTACAGTAAAGCTAGCTTTAAAGTTATTTTCATCTGCTTGTGCATTTTTAAGCATTTCCACAATCTAATTCAGAAAAGTGGGAGGGAGTGAAGCTTGAAGTGCAATGAAAGTCTAATTGGATTAATTTTTCTTGCCCTAAAAATCTTCTCCCGTTCCTGAGATAGCATCACAATGTGCAATTGATAGAAATTGTGTGGAAATGCAGTTTGCCACAGCCCGGCTTGTGAGTAATCAGCTTCTTGGTTGAGTGCACGGAGCGTTTCGCAGTAATTAGCGATAAGAAAAGGTGCTTTGTCTGCTTCAAATGATCCTAGATGAGATTGTTCACTCCCATGCTCAGACACTTACGGTTTGGGTTAGAGTCTCCCTTTCTGTTTCACATGACTGTACATTTCTTTTATTTCCCACCTTTTAGTTTACATTTATATGCATTTATATGCATTTTTCTTTCGCTTGGTTGTTTATGCGCTGTCTTATTGAAATTGAGCTCAGCCGCATAGTAAAAATGAAGACTGGCAGCCTTTTGGAAAGAGTTTATTGTAGTTATATGAAATCAGTATCTTTATGCAAACGTTCACGTATATCAACACGGTACACTGCCTTGTTTCCAGCCAAAATATGTAAAACTTCCTAAGTGAAGAAGAATTTTCTAGACAAGTTCTTTTCTAGACAAAAATTAGGTGAGTTTTTGCTTGAAACAAGCAACATAACCTGCCAGTGGGCTAAGCAAAATTATGTTTTCTGTTTGAAATAAGATCATTTTGCTTACCCTATTGGCAGATTTTTTTACATTTTCTAAGCAAAAAGTCGCTTAAAGACAAATGTTCTTGTTATAAGAATTTTTTGGTATTTTGGCTGGAAACAAGATAAAAAATCTAAGTTAGAGAAGCATTTTTTGCAGTGTAAGAACGTGTCCTCCTAAAACCACACATTAAATCATAAATCATTTCCAGCCCTAAATTTGCCAATACTCATTTCGGCCACTGCTGTGATAAGATTTCATTGGCTGTTTCATCCAAAAGTGAGACATTATGTTTTGGGGTGCTGACATTATCTCTGCAGCGGTGTTGCAGCCTGTGGTCCTGAGATAGCGATAAGATTTGAGTGGATATGTGTCTTATCAGACCAGCTTTATGGGAAATGTGATGACTCAACTGCATGTACTGTATCAATCCAGGAGTGGAGAGACTAGTTAGCCGAAGTGAACATCAGGGGGGCAACGATCGCAACAGACAATAGAGCAGATATCAGAAATTGCAATTCTGAAAGGTGAGGGGTTGAGGGGATGATGGGTAATGTATGCCAGCTGGAAGCCATCGTATTTTTTGCCCCAAGGTTTTTTCTCTGGAACAGTCCATGTGTCGGTTGCACTTGGCTGACACTGTGTATAATTACAGATGCTCCGAAGATCCAAGGCCCTGCGGCGGTGTTCACCTGGGAGGGTAATCCGGCTAACATCACCTGCGAAGCCCGCGCTCACCCGGGCGCCTCCGTTTCGTGGTTCCGTGACGGCCAGCTGTTGCCTAGTGCTAATACCACCAATGTCAAGATCTACAATACTCCTGCTGCCAGCTTCCTCGAGGTACGGCATCAGCCTTTAAATGCCCCCTTACTAAAGTTTCAACACCAAAGTCCTGTTTGACACTAATAATCGCCTTCTGAGCTCAATTTACAGTACACTCCAGCACTTGCATTTGATATTAATTCATAGCCATCGATACTGCATTGAGAAAACACAGTAATTGGTGTTTTTTCTTACCAGTCACCTGTGTTCATTTATGTACAAAATAGAACTGATGCACATATCTACCCACCCTTATCAGCCCACAAGTGCTGAGAATATAATGACTTGTTTTGGATTATGTAGTAGAATAATTCATGTCATTGTAGTGCTCCAGTCGCTTGACTTTCTGATTTTGTTTTCACATTACTGGCCAATAACATTAATTACGATAATTAAGTTGCTTTCTGTATAACAACGCATTGTGAATGACCCGCATGGAACATATTGTTTTTAAAGTGTTGCAAAAGCACAGATTGTGATGTTTAATTTGTTGCATCTGAGTACTAAAAAAATTATTTGGTGAAATTTTGGTTCATTTGAAAGCAGATTGTGAAAAGCTTTTGAGATCAGATCACAGCATTAGGAGCTTTCTATATAATAGTGAATTTGCATCTGAAATACTTGAGTTTGTACTTCCATACAAAGTTTGTATAAAATTTGAGTCACAGGAAATGTATTATTGATGATTATTGAGCATAGCAAATTAAATACAATATGCATACATATTGTAGCAGAGATGAAGCAAAAATGCTACGGGGAGCTTATTTAAGTTTGCATGAGCAATTTTTTCTATTTTAATAAGGCAAGAGGCAGAACGTCTTTTGTATTTTTCTATTACAAGAAATGGTCCCCAGTAATACAGATTGGCTGCAAAGTGCAACCAAAAAAATATATTGACTCTGCTTCTGTCTCATCCAGTCATAATGCATATTCAGTACACAGTACGTGTTCATTAAATGTATCCATCTATGTCCCTTTATGCAATTAGTTGCATTAATGCAACTAATATTTCTATATATTTAGCGCAAATCATCTTAGGATATAGCTCTACACACACATTTCCTTTTTATTCTTTTATCACATCAAAATAACTAAAAACATCAAACGTTCTGAGTTTAAAGGACACTTTTAGTAAAGCAAATAATAATATCATTTCCCTACAATTTGTTTTTAGAGCATTGTAAGAACAACGTTTCCTTTGTCACAATATTTAAAGATTTTAAGTAATTATCAGCACTAAAATGTTTTGACTTATTACAAAATTGGCATAAATCAAATCTGACATAAATGATAAATACAAATACTGACATAATCAGCAATACCCATGATGTCACCACATGTGGGCGGAGCTTCATCTCATGTGAGGGCTTTTCAATATACAGTTCAGCACTGCATGAGAGGTTGTTTTTGACTGTTCTGTGAAGCTTGAAATGTTCTCTGTCACTGTCCCTGTTCCCATGGCACATTTTACTAAGCTGTTGGAGCTAATGGAGACAGTACGCTTTTATTCTTTCTCTCTCTCTCTCTCTCTCTCTCTCTCTCTCTCTCTCTCTCTCTCTCTCATTTCAATAATTATCGAGCGAGGTGAATGCCAGTGGTGCAGAATAGAGGTCACTGTCATTGCCATGGCAATGAGCTTCCTTAACCAGCTAATGTCTATGTCATGCTAGCTAGGTCAAAAGAGAGGCGGTGCCTTGACGTGGCTTTTTTTTTTCCTTTGACAGGTCACTCCAGAGTCCCAGAACGACTTTGGCAGTTACAACTGTACGGCAACAAATGTCATCGGCACAGAGTCAAAGGAATTCATTTTGGTTCAAGCAGGTTTGTGAATGTTTAGATAATGATGTACGAAAATAGCAACTACTTTACATTTATGGTGAGCAAGAATCAAGCACAAATTGTCATTCAAAGGTTCTAATTAGCTATTCACACATCCTTTCTCGCAAATGGTGACTTAACACAGTAAGAACACTTCTAAAACCCCCCTTGGTACCAATTCATAATCCACCAGGTATGCGAAAGGTAAATCTCCCCCAGACAGAGATGTTTTAGCTCCAGATCAGAGCCTGTGCTCGTATTTTTTAGGCTGAGACTCTTGGGTAATAAAAACAGCAGGGTATAATTTTCAGGCTGCAGATTCGACGGTTAAATGTGACGCTGCCTCTGATATTTTTGGTGCTCTGTAAAGTGGGGCAGATGTGAAATGGTGTGGAAGGCAGCGAGGTGATTATTTAGTCTCAATGCGATGAGGCGGTACTAGAGTGACGCCTTTTTCTACCTCACAGGCTTTAAAGCCACCACACTTTTTATTGTGCGATAAAGTCTCATTTCTTTAAGAGCTAGTTTTACCAAGTAACTACTTTCTGTGAGGAAAGGCGGGTAATTTATATATATATATATATATATATATATATATATATATATATATATATATATATATACGTGTGTGTGTTTCCCCCCCGAGGATGAATTATGTTGCTGTAAACCTTTTTGTAATAAAAAGCTATTTTTTATCACATTTCTGACTCGTAACATTGAACAGAAGGTTTATTCTTTGCTACTGTGCCTTTAAAGACTTCTATAAAAAAAACATGTTTTTTGTATGGGAAATGAGAAGACGTGTTGTGGGTTTGCTGTTTGCATTCAATACAGTCTATGCATGACTCATCCTTCGAAAACAGCTTTTTTGCAAAGCATTCATTGCATTCTAACAGGATTATGAAACAATCCACACTGAAATTAAATGTTAAGATCTTAATAAGGACTTAAATGATCAGGAAGATTCTTGTTTCTAATTTTGGATCCCTCAGGAGGATATACAAACGGTAGGGCCGGCTCAAGTTTTGGAAAACTTCCCCATTTAAATGAGAATGTAGAATTTTGGTGCCTCTAGTGGTACCAGACAGTACTGCAGACTGTTTGAAACTTGTTTGAAAACAGTAATTTTCCTATTGATGTATCGGTCTGATATCCGAAGGTTGGAGAAGGTTAGAACAAGCCATTTTTGCAGCATTGTTCCTAGAGATTGCTTTTTTTTTTTTGAAAGTTACTGTATGTTTTCATAGTACATCAAACTCTTTCATCTCAGAAGTTCCAGGAAAATTTGATTCCTCGTGATATGACCACTTTAAACAATATCTTGGTTTGTCTGAAAGATATTTTACTTGTGCTTCAGGGAAAAACTGTACCGCCACCACAATAACAGTTCCTTGGTGAACCATTCCCAAGCCCATAACAATTTCTTATTGTTTCAGTTTGTCTGTTGCCTCACTCACATTTTTGCGGTGCACTGCATGTGTGTGCAATACGCTGGTTATCTTCCAGTGTGTGCTTATAAGAACGTCTGTGTGTTCTCTAGATGTGCCTTCGGCCCCCTCTATCGAGCGTGTGGAGCCGTATTCCAGCACAGCGATGGTGGAGTTTGATGAGCCTGCCTCAAGTGGAGGAGTGCCTATCCTCAAGTACAAGGCTGAATGGAGGATAGCAGGCCAAGACTGGACTGACAGAGAGTATGAAGTTGACGATGGTAAGCATCCAATACACATACACACACTGTAATAACATTTATTTAGAAATGGAAGCAATGAAGAGAGAAAACAAGATAAATGAGGCTTTTGGGAGGCTATAAAAGCTTTTCATCATTTGTGTGAAGGTCAAGCTCTTGTTTTTATAGCATTGTTTTATGCTGAAATGACCACATATTCTCAGATTATTGTATTAGAGCAAGGATTTTAACTGAGTTATATTGTTTTAGTGCAACTGTTTTTAAAAACACTGTCCTAGAGCAGACGTGATGCGGCAAGATTCCAACGACAAGCAATTTCTCTGTCTATGCTGAAAGCAAAAATATAAAACCACAGCCAATCAGAACAGTGTGTGTTTGCACACTTTCTCACTTTCAACACACTGCGTTGTGTATTCCAGATGGCCCTTTTATGGTTTTCCTTGAGGAAATTGTACCGAAGCTTGTTTCCGTCTCGGAGTAAAAATATAAAAAAGAAAGTTATAAATAAGAAATAGGCACATTGTGAGATATGAAGTCACACTGTGCAATATAAATTCTCAATTCCAAGGTATAAAGTCACAATTACGAGTAATAAAGTCACATTTATGAGATATAAAGTCATATTAATGGATTTAAAGTCACAATTATGAGTAATAAAGTCACATTTATGATATATAGAGTCGCAATTATGAGTAACAAAGTCACATTTGCGAGATATAAAGTCATATTATGGTGTATAAAATCACAATTGAGTAACAAAGTTATAATGCAAGATATAAAAGTCTAATTTGGTATGTAAAGTCACACTTATGAGTAACAAAGTTGGAATTGTTAGAAATGAAGTCTATAAATGTACAATTATGAGTAATAAAGTAACATTTGCAACATATAAAGCCATTATGGTATATAAAGTCACATGAGTAACAAAGTCACAATTGGTACAATAGATATTAAATCACATGATGAGATGTAGTCGGCCAAAATGGGTTTTTTGAAGGCCAATGCCAATATCTTGGAAAGCAGGGTGGACGATAGCCAATATTAAGTGTAAATAATATGAAAATGGATTAAAATTCAAATGTACAATATAAACATATAATAAGACGTAGTATTTTTCAGAACTAAATAAATAAATATTTAATACATATTAATAAAATAATAATTATTAATAATAATAATAATACAATTATATAATTAAAAGGAAGTACATTCTGTAAACAAAAGGACCCTTAGTATTCTGGGTGGTTTGTGTGATTTGGGAATTTTCTTTTTAAATAAAGCCAAAGTAACACTCATATTACATACAACACACAGACAGAACTGAATGACGGCAGCGAACAAGAAGAGGGAATGCGAATGTACTCAGGCGTTTCCTTTCTCAGTGCTGTCAAAATAAAAGCCTCAACCACATAGGCCAAACAGAAACTTTTATCGGCTGATTTTAGAAAATTGTCAAATATAGGTCAATATATCGCAAAACCACTAATTATGAGATATTTTAATTCACAATTATAAGTAACAAAGTCTCAATTTCTAGATATAGTCACATTATGAGATATAAATTTAGTACCAAGTGAACTGGAAGTAATACATTTAGGTGTAAGATACAGGGGAACAGTTATTATAAAGCTGCAAATACATTAAATTTGTTATCAAGAAAAAGTCGCAACTGTGAGATATAAAGTTACAAATTAACTTCACTTTCAGGCAAAAATGGGCTTGCATAGTTTTGTTATTTGATAGCAGATGTTTCCGAAATGCCACAGTCAGTCTCTCTGCAGTTTGTCCATGTTTGAGGTTTAGCATACACAAGGAGCTGAATTTTAGTGCAGTGAGGTTTCCTTGTGTGCGACTGACAGCATGCAGTGTTGCTTGTCACCATTGCAGCTGGTTAGGAGAGAAATTTTGATTAACACGGAAGAGCTTTTATTGCTTGTCACTTTGTTTCTTCTCGCCTAGTTAAGATGCCGTATTACACTTTAAGAAGTAAACAGCAGTGTCTGTGACGCACATAGAGCAACCCTCCCGTAGTCAATATAACAACTAAACACTTTCCACAGCTGCTAGCCATTTCAAATTGTGGCAAAATAGCCTTCCCCGCTGCCATAAAAACTCTTTCATTGGCGATATTGCTTGGCAAGCATGAAATGCGATGCAGAGCTGACCAAAAATAGAATGCGCAAATGTAGGAAAGGGACAGGGTTCACTTGAATGCTAAATAAGAGTGCTCCGAGCAGTTGTCACAGCCTGACATGTGCTCTGTTTGTCTGTGGGTACTGTCTGTCTCTCGGGTGGTGGTGGGGGGGGAGATGTCAGTTTGCTCACTGCTGACAGCCTGCTCTCTGCCAGACCTCCTTGGGACATGCGTCAGAACAAGCCTCACACACACAAACGCAGCCTTTCACGAAGCAGTCTACCAGCCACCTACACACACACACACAAACCTCTGCTCAGCCAATGGCTTTTTGATCACTCAACCTTTTGTCAGTCTCTAATGCATTAGATTGGCGTGTGATAGTCATGCAACAGACTCAAACAGAAGGTACCAGATTGAACAAGTACAAAAAAATCACGAACAGCACATTTTTGGTCATTTTTGATGTATAATTGGTGATTGATGTAGGTTGCAACTGATTCTTTTATGCAAATTTGAAAACATTTGAATTTAAATAGTGAAGTTGTTTGATATGATGAAAAACAGAGTTTCATATTTAGAACCTAAATATTGTGATAGACAGCAAACTAATAATGAACTAAAGTGTGTACTACCATATATATTACAATACAATATTACTGTTACTACTGATTGCTTATCAAATAAATGCACCCTTGGTGTTCAACTATTCTATCAAAAACAAAACATCAAACTTTTGAATACTAGCGTAAGCTAATACAAAATAGTTCACATATTAGATAAAGGTGGCCAGTTGTATGGTTTGTTTTTGTTGTGCCAACGAACATTGTTTTAAACAAACCCAAAGTAGGGTGTCTGGAACAACACAAAGAAATATCAGGGCTCTTGTACAATGAAATTAGATGACAAAAACAAATGGTTGTATAATACAAATGCTGCATAGGGACCTTTGGGAAAACCTCTGAGTGATGACTTTAATTGGTGGATCGTTTTTGGATCAAACTTAAATGTATTTTAGTATAAACATAAAACTCAAAATTCTTTGCAGGGTCTTTTGGGAAAACATCTGAGTGATGACTGGGCCCACACAAAATCTGTGCCCATAGTACTACACACAAAAATTCCTGCAGACTCTCTCAGAATTGGAAACCCATTACTCATAAAGTTTTACTTTATGCCTTTTTTCTCATTATATCTGAATCCATTCTGTACATTTTTGGGTTTTTATTAGTACAGGACAGTGTAGAAGTGACAGGAAGGGAAGTGGGAGAGAAAAAAAACAAGATTTTTCTAACTCTTTGAGACAAATTGTTTCAAACAAGCTCATGTGTATATATGCATATCATATCTAACAATTTTTAAAAAGTTTTGAATATGCTTTGTTAAAAGCATAGTTCACATATTTTATCATCTAATTCCTTGATATTTTATTGGAGCTTTAATTCTGTCTAAACCAGGTCTCAACTTGATCACCATTGTTGGGCTGAAGCCAGAGACCACGTATGAGGTCAAGATATCAGCCATCAACGGCAAGGGTGAAGGAGAGAGCAGCGCCCCTGAGAGCTTTAAAACCCAACCTGTCCGTAAGTGCCTATCTATTTCTGTCTTCCTCTCTCTTTCAATCCCTCTTCATCATATGACCCTATAGTGCTCTCTTTACCCATCAACCCCCCCTCCTCAGTGCAGCAGCAGACCTCACTACCCACAATGCATCCCTGCCTTGGACCCTGCTGGATCTCACTCTCAGGAGATGCATTGCTTGTCCTCTGCGTGTGCTTCTGTATTTCTATGTGGATGTGTGTGTTCATTTAAGTCTGTGTCCGTGTGTTTAAACAATTTCCTGAAGGACATCGTGTCACTGCAGCCTCTCACCTCAGCAGTGCTTCCCAGTGATGTGACGCTCCTCCCTGTCCTTACAGCTCTTCTGCCGGTGCCAGCATGTGCCAGGCAACAGCTGTGTCTCGTGTCTACTGAGAGCTTGTGTGCTCTGTTAAGTGTGGTCCGTGTTGATTGGGAACTCTTCTGTAGAGTAGATGATGAAACCCTCTTTAACCTCATATCCACCATCAGAACAGGATTAGACTCTCAGAAATTGTAATATCAATAATAAGATATAATCTTCTTGAAGCTGGAATATTTTGCATAGATACTTTTGCGTTTGTACAGCGGTATTATTTGAATATATTTCTAGATGGTATTTCTCATGTTTAACTAGAAATAATTGTAGTGCTTTAGCTCTAATATAGGTGAGCGATTAATGTAAGCCTGTTTCTGCCTTAAAAAAAAAAAAAAAAAGAATTTCTAAATTTTTGGCATAACTGCCATCTTAAAAAAATAGGCATTTCTTTATAATTGTACATTTATAATATTATAATTATGACTATTTATCATAATTGCAATATTAAATTGCAGCTTTATAGCTCACAGTTTATTTCTGAATATAGTTTTTCATAATTGTAGCATCAAACCTCAATTAAATTGTTTTCGTCTTTCATAATTATAACATCAATTTTGGTTTTAAAGTTCACAATTTAGATGCATAACTGTGCCCTTGTATATCACAATACATACTTTTTATTGAATGTTTTAATTGCACTATTATAAACTTTATAACACGAATTATAGCACAGAACTATGACTTAGTTTTAATCTCAATATCACAATTACAAGTTTTTAATAATTAAAATTGTATCCAAGTATATCATAAATATATCATAATTATGACTTTGTATCTCACAGTTAGGACTAATTAGGTTATATATTCAACATATATTCAAAAAACTCTTAATTTGAACTTAATGTGTCACTTTTTATTACTTTAAGCTGATTTCTTGCACTCCGGTGGAAACAGGCTGAAAGTGAAGTGAGGTGAAATTTGAGGTTGGTTCGCAGTATTTGATTGACTCTGTGTTGTGGAGCTCTCCGCATTAATGAAACATCATCCATATTTAGACTTCCCAATGTAGTTTTCAAAATTCCTACAAATCTACTGGTTTAATTACTGCTTGTCACGAAGCCGTTGGCTCAGAATGTTCCACTTAGAAAGCAGATTAGAAAAGTCAGTTTGCAAGAAATGTGGGATGAGCAGAAACACAGTTCTAGTTTGATTAATCAATTTCCTTCTGCACTCGCAGGGATTAAGTGACTAAAGTTTAAATTGCAGAAAAAGTCTTATTCCTTGTCGCTTTATTAATCCAATTTATTGATCCAATTCGGCTGATTCAAAAGCACATTGTAATAACATTACGAAAAAAAAAGGAGTCGCACTGCAGTAAGCTTGATTTCCATTTGAATACCGAGAAGCTTTGGGGAATCTTACAGAATTGAGTAAAATAACACAAAACAAGACTTGTTTATTCTTCCTTTGGATGTACAATAGCTCATGGCAGGAGTGAATTGCTCCATTGATGTAAGTCAGAGACAGGCTGACATGAATTCTTATCTCACTTTTCTTATCATGTTTCATCTTTGCTTCACCACCCTGTGTTTTCACAGTCCCCACATTCGCATTTCACAACAGCTAGTTAGGTCACCCAGTTTTGCCATTTTGGGACTTAACAAGCCATTCACAGAGTACATTACGGCCAAATGTGAGTCAGCAAGGTGATTTTCACACCGCTTTATAAGATAAACCCCAAAATGGCAAGTTGGGATTGGCCTCCATTTTATTCATTCATGGTTCTCATCATGTTTTCCATCTTTTATTGTTCCACTGGACATCAGGCTCCCCTTTCAAAAGTAAGTGTTCCATCTCTCTGCTTTCTTTCTTTCGCATTTCTGTTTGTTTTTCCATTTGCTTCCATTTCAGCCGTTGCAACACTCCTGCCAAATCTACTAGTAAGCCTTCAGAGAAGATGGTAAAAGCTTGAATAGAAAGTTAAAGACTCCATGAAATGGGTTATAAAGTGGAGTTTTCTTTCCTGCGTTTGATGGAAGTTGAAAGGACTCATCCTTTTTTGAATAGCCAGTAGGCTATTACTTCACAGTCACAAACAGTGTTTGGACCTTGAGTGAAATGGTATTTATAATTTACTAAGAGGGCACAGTTTTTTAACAAAAGAGCATTTTATTGGACAAAGCAACATGAGGTGTATAGATGTAGACATGGATTCATGGATTTCATTGGGCCTCTAAATAAAAATGTATTGAGAATGAATATTTTTGCTTCAAATGGTCTCTTGTATCTTGGCGGTAAATTAGGGAGGGTTTCACTGAATTTAAACTCTTTGAAATAGCCTGTGCTTTAAAAGAACTGTAGCGACTCACATTATATCTGTTGTTGTACTTTCCAGATGGGATTCCATTCTATTACTCAAGCAGGGATCAAGGTTTTCTATGAGATCGTTTAGACCAGTACATTTTCTCTCCTTCCAGTCCTGGAGGCTCAATTGAGAAAAATTGCTTTTATCCAAAACGTACAGTAAATATGCACCTGGTTCAACTTAATTATGCTACATGGAGCAATTAGCACTTGATTAATTGAATCAGGTGTGTTAGGTCATGACTTGAAATGAAAATTTGTCTAGGCTCCCTAGGGCCTGTTGATGAAAAGCCACCGTTTAGACATATATGCTTGCATTTCAGTATAAAAGATGGCTGCTGGTGTGTAGATTCCCCTTTAGTTTGCACTTAGCTCTGTATTTTAATTTACAGTACTACACATAAAATCCACAAAAGTCTCAAAACAAGCTATTTATTTCACACTAGTAGAATAGTTGCAACCTCATTGACTAATGTTGGTGTTTAATTCATAGTTTATGTGAGGGTGATTGCTGTGCAAAAAAGCAATTTTAAAACATTCGAACTGTAGAATGACTATTGTTTGTTTATGCAACACAAAGCAAATAACATTGTGATGAAGTTGTTGCTAATTTAATTGACAGTATTTTCTTGTTGTGGCTCTCTATTGTTCTCATTATCCCTGACAGGGATCATTTGGCTGCGGAAGCTTTCTCATGATCATTACACAGCAGAATAAAAAAGAGACGATGGGTGAGGCAGAGACCGTATCTCGTAATGGTACTGTGATGTGGTCGTGTTCAGATAAGATTAATGGCATTGTCCGCTCTTTCTCTGGAACTATACCTGCATGAATTTAAAAGGTGATTGGCGGGACAATGATCCAGGCACTTCAAACACTTACTGATCATTTATCAATTTGTACATGACAAAGCGAGACTGCGGCGCATCGACATTTGTCAAATTATGGCTTCCAAAATCTGGTGACAGTTTATTTGTTTCCAGCTTCCAAACCAAAGCGAAAATTACTTCTGTTACAATTCTTTAGAAACTTCAGAAGTAATCCTAACAATAGTGGAATGCTTTCTTTTCTCTCTTTTAATATGAACAGTCATAATCAAGTTGTTTGTTATCTCAAAAACAATGAGTCTTGCTATATCTAGGACAGAAAATGTCTTAAGGCAATAATCACTCAAAAATTACAATTCTGTCTATGCTGTTATTTTCTCAGTATCCCTGCTTAAAAGCTTTTACTAGCCTAAACTGGTTTGCAGGTTTTAGGTGGTCCTCTAGTCTTTTTATTGATTTTAGACTGGTTTTTGGCACTACAATGGAGGTCCAGTAGACCAGCTTAGACTGGTTTTGGTGTTTGGTATTGATTTAGTGTAACACAAAAGGAAGGTTTTTTCCATACTTAGAAAAATTACAGTGTCCACTGGTTAAAATAAAGGTTAAAATAAAATATTTTTTGACAGTTTTGTTTTGTAATTCTGACTAAATATTGTTAAACCTGCGTTGTAGAAATCATATTTAATTTGAGACAAGCTATACAGCTTTGGAGCGACGTGAAGTTCAGTAAATAATGGTCAAATTTTCACTTTTGAGTGAACTATTTCTTTAACAGTTAGGGAAGTATGACAGATTTACTCTATTCATTATAAAGCAACAGCATGTTTGCAGTGAATGGCGTAGTTTGACGTAGATGGAGCTTCAAGTAAGATGTACGGTAGTGCTCTCAGGTGCATGTCAGAGATTTATCACCACAGGCCATCGCAGTCTCAGCCAATAGAGTGCCCAGAGCGCTGGAGAAAGAGGAAGACAATGACACAAAAGACATTGTTGCCAGTAGCGAGACTGAGACTATCTCTCCTCAAGAGCAAGAATCCATGCCTCTGGCCTCCGCAGCCTGTGGAAATTGTAAAAGAGCACTATATAATTCACATTACTGCGGTATGTGCTGCAGGGACCAGTGATTCAAAGTGTGAGAGCTCCCTCTTCATTTTATGTGCTATGAGCGTGAATGAAGAGGCTGGGATTGTGTATGGAGATGGAGTGATGACAAAGCTATCTAGGCCTGTCACGTAAGCGATATAGGCAGGAGTGATGGGCACCTCTGGGAGTTTTCTGATGGATAATACCTCCTCTGCAGCTCACTGCAGTAAGGTCATCTCGGGTGACAGCTAAAATATTCACAGCGACAAATAGGGACTCTTTCCATGACTGTGTGCCAGGCTTTCTGATTGCTAGCCTGTACGTGGGTCACTCTGCTCCCAGAGGGCACATAGACTCCACTGACAGAGCCTTTCTTTGATATGAATGCGATCACCACGGACCGCAAAGGATCAGAGAGCACCGCGGCAGGGACTGTACCAATGGAGACCTGCTGTGGAAATGGCCTCTGATCTGAAAATAGTAGGTTAAATAAAACTAAAAGAGGTCAACTTAGAAGCCAACGTGAAAGTCAAAAGGAGAATTCTGAGATTTTACCTGCTGTGAAAAAAAGAATAGGAAATTGTGCCACTGAGATAACTACTTTGATCTTTTTCTCAATATATGTTTTGCTTTTAATTTTTTTGTTTTGTTTTGTTTTCATTTCTTTTCTTTTGCTTTGTTTTGCTTTGTGCGACTAAGGATGCTTTCGCACCTTCCTTATTTAGTTTGGTTGAATCACGCTAAAGTTTGATATCCTTCTCGGTGCGGTTCCTTGAAGAGGTGGTCTCGGCGTGCTTTCAGTGTGAACACCCAACGACAAAAAGAACTCCGTATTTTTGGATTAAACCAGTCGCTGTAGCATTATGGGATAAGGAAGTGTTTTTTGACAGTTTGCTGTTTAGCATGATAGGTCGTGGACAAACAAGGAGGTGCAGAGCCTCATATAAATTTGGTCTGATGACCATATCAAGTCGCAACTTTCTAAAACTCACAAGAACTTATCATTGTTTAGCAAACAGCTCAGGGAAGGGTTAACAGATCTGTGGAACAGTGCTGGGTTAAGGCAAAGAAACTTTGGACTTCGGACTTGCACGTTCCTTCTGTCCAATTAAAAAGCAGTTTAGGCAATGCATTCAAATACACATCTGGCCAAAAAGTGAATCGGATGTTGTCAGGTGACAACATCCGATTATGTTAGCTGGTCCACATCAGAAAACAGTGTGGTGTGAAAAGAAACCAAAAAGACAGAAAAATGTTTTTTGACTTTGATCTGGACCAAATAAACCAAGCTACAGGTGAACAATAGAACAATTGTATAAAATGTTTATTAATTAAATTCATACTAGATGTTTAGTAATAAAAAATAAGATTCATAATTCTGTTGTTTCTGAAAAGTATGCTTATTTATTCAGCTTTCAAATAATGTATAAATCTCAATAAAAAAAAAGACCCTTATGACTAGTTTTGTGGTCCGGAGTCACATATAACAATTAAAATAGGTTGTACATATCAGTTTTCACACACTTAAACAATTAGATAATTTGTATTGTATCGATTCAAATAAAACCCAATTTGTACAGCCAAACCTCTTTAATAACACTTAAAGCAATCATACTGAGGGCAAAGAAAGTAGACTGTAAAACAGTTTGCGTGGCACTTCATTAGATTGTGCTCAGTTATTTAGTACCCTTGAGAGATGGTTTAAACTAGGTCTATTGCCTAGCACATCTGGTGGTTCTTAGTGCTTTCTCTGCTTCAGTGCTGGTGAATACATCTCTCAGAGATAGAGACACAGGCCAGCAACCTACCAGATGGTCTACGTCCTCAGGTAGAGCTGGAGTGCTTTAATTGTGATCACCTCTGCAACGGCATTAACACCCCCTTCATTCCCCTTGACATGAAACACTTACGATATGATAATCCTTATTATTCCACAGAGCAATTTTCTTCTCTGTCTGAGATGCTCTGTGTGCTTTGAACCTCAGCCTCTGCTCTGTGATATCTACAAAGCACTACACAATGCAACTGCCCCACAGCATTTCATCCGACCACAGTGGATAATAAAGTTCCATTTTAGCACTTATTTTTTTCATCTGCAGAGCAGTAGTCCAAATTGAAGAACGGTGTTTTGTAAGATCAATAAGCCTGCAGTGACTAGTTGTGTGCAAGTTGAAACACTGGAAATCAGAGAGAAGAAATATTTGAGCTTGTTAATATTGTCTTGAAGCTAAAATAAATCATCATTTTCATCAATGTGGGTTTAAAGGGATAGTTCACAAAAAAAAAAAAAAACAGTCTTTTACTCTCCCTCATGTCATTCCAAATCTGTATGAGTTCCTTTCTTCTGAATAATTGGAGTAATTTTTGTGTTTTTTTTTTTTTTTTTTTAAATTGCAGTGAATGTGCATGAACTGGGGCTTTTAAAGTCTAAAAAAGCTGCAAAAGCATTATAAAAAATGGTCTTCTGAAATAGTGTGATTGCCTTGTATGACGAACAGGCCAAAATGTAGGATTTTATTCTCATGAAATATGTTGATTTCCAGCTTAGCTTTCCTTGGATTGTTCATTATGGAAGTTACTGGTGATTGAAGCCTTTGAATTTTAAGTCAGATATTACTCATCCAGTTCTCACTGAATCATTGCTTCTGTATCGCTGGTTACCAATTCACTTGATTTCCAGTAAATAAATATAATCAAAAAGTGCTTTAACAATTTCAAAGCTCCAGTTCCCATCTGAAAAGCGCAACCTGTACATTATTCAGATTTCATTTTATGTTCCACGGAAGAAAGAACGGGTTCATATGGGTTTGAATCAACACATGGGTGAGTTTATGATGACAGCATTTTCATATTTGAGTGAACTGTTCTTTTAATCCTCCAAGGACTATCCGACGAAGCTGTTAGCACTTGAGGCTCCTTTTGTCACCAAGTATCTAGAAGTTCCTTGAAATAAATTCACAACCGCTGCAGAAATAAAGAGATTAAAGACAGAAGCTTGGTACTCTTTAGTCAAACAGTCTTTGAAACTCTAACATAGTCTGTCATCTGTCAGACACTCGGCTCACAAACAGACTGTGCTTCTGTCTAATTGCGTTAAGCTTAAAAGAGGAAACAGGGGATATTTCGCCCCCATCATATCATTACCTTCCACTCAAAGTACTTATCGTTTAACTCTAAGGCTCTGAGGTTCAGCTCTCTGAAAGCCAGCATTCTCTCAGATTAGATAGATGAGGGTATATTGAAGGTGATGATGTCTGAGTCACTAGCACTAATGCACTTTCAGGAAAATACCGCACTTTGAATCGAGTGTTGTCCTTGTGGCTTGAGACATCTGTGCTGTCACACTCACGTTGGTCAGCAATGACATTTAAATACAGGTTATTATGTGCATCTCGGAGACCGGTATAGTCGTCATAAGCATTAAATTGTTTGTGCATGACCCAGAAGAGGCTGTTCTTTTAAATTTTGCCGTCTTTCTTGAATGCTGGAGTTATTTATATGTTCTTTGTACTTTGTACTCAAGAAATATAAAATGCGGTGAAGTTCAAGTTTAATATAGATCTCTGCTTGGTTCAGTTGCTCAGACTCAAGCAGTTTAACTGTTAATCCAATACACTGAGTGCGTGTGTGTATATATATATATATATATATATATATATATATATATATATATATATATATATATATATATATATATATATATATATATATATATATATATATATATATATATATACCTCCTTCCTCTGCTTTGCTTTTTATTATTTATTTATTTTTGTATGTTAAAAAATAGCATTCCGAAATTTGGTAACTGTAAAATAAAATTTTAAAAGATGTTTTTAGTGCTCACCAAGGCTGCATTTATTTGGTTAAAGTGCTGTAAAAGTGATATTGTTAAATATTATTGTAATTTAAAATAACTGTTTTAAATCTGATTTATTGTAAATATTTTAAAATGTGATTTATTAATGTGATGGCAAAGTTGACTTTTCAGCAGCTATTACTACTATTTAGTGTCAACTAATCTTTCAGCTTAATTTGCTCAGTAAGAATTTTTTATTGTTGTGTTGCTTAATGATTTATTGAATTTCAATATTTTTTCATGACAGTTTAAAATAACAGCATTTATATAGTTTTAGCTTAGTATAGTTTAAATAAATAATAAAGAAATATGATTTTTTAAAAATATTATTAACTTATGAAGAGTAGAGTTTATTACATGGGATTTACTGAAAAAATAAACCCAATTTGTTTATTTTATTGTTAATTCAATTATTTATTTTATATTTATATTTTAAGTATTTTATTATCTAACACCTTTTCAAGCTAAACATGTACTCGGTTAACTTTAAAAATATAATTTTTATTAAATTCTTCTCTTGAAGTCTAATAAGATTCAATGGTTTATTAAATAAATAATAAATTAATTAAATAAATATATTTTGCCATGCAAATAAATTTTGTCATTGAAAGGGCATCTCAGTAATGCCCTTCGTATTCACCATCATTGGCCATATAGTATATGCCTGTGTCTGTGTATTGGCTATATAGTACATGTCTACACCAAGGTACTTTTGGGCTGCATGCACTTCTGCCTGGACTGGTTGAATATTGCTGAGGTGTGATGTACACTAGTTAGTTGCTATGAAACTGTTGCAGCAGTGGCTCTACAATCAGTCCAACACAACGGAAGCACATCTCACCATGTTCTCACCATCTTCCAGTGTCTTCAGAGACTCCAACTTCCATTGCTCCAACCACTGCCGACCTTAGTGAGTATGCCGAATGTGTGCAGTGTCGTTTGCCACTCGTTTGTTCGCCTCACCTAGACCATTGTTCTGAAATCAACACGTTCGCACTAGACCGACAACACTCGTCTGTGATAGAGAAGAGAGTCTGTGTTAGTGAGAAACTGGCATCAAGCCTCCATAGAGAACCATCACTAACATCCGCTTGTAGACCAGCTCACCTGTCTAACATGTCACTGCATGGTAGACACACTGGAATATGACATGCTTCTTTGTGCTAATGGTTTATGAACTCATGATGTGTGCTGAGTTTTTATGCCAGTGGATGCGCAGAAAGTTGTATAAGCAGCATGACACTTGCAGTTCTCCTATTGTGCGCTCTGAGATATTAATGAGACATGTTGCGTACTGTCACGAATGTGGAAACTAATGGAGCTGTCTTCACAACATTAAGCAAAATTGTCAACATTAGCATTCTTAGGAGTGCGTGACATCCCTTGGAGATGCAAGCACAGATGCTTTTATCCAAAGAGAATTGCAGTACAGGAACCATCATCACAGAACAACCTGTGTTTAAGTGCACAAGGGTTCAAGTCTACAAACTTGTACAATCACCAAATTAACATGAGACGTCTTGTAACGGTGTGTGTTTCGTCTGCTAATTTTGAGCCTAAACACTAAAACATGCTCTCTCGCTTCCCTCTGTGCTGCGAGAGACGCCACCAAGCGTTAGTCTGAAAATAGAGTTACCATGACAGCACGGATTACACCTGATCTCTCGACAAACAGACTGCAAATTGGGAGGGTCTGAAAAGGTTTTCCGCTGAAAGATAGTTCCTTTCGGGAGACAGCTATTCTGTCTCATTCAGTCAGAGAAATGACAGGGTCTTTATCTAAGAAGTAGGCAGTTGTTTGACTATTGTCTGCTTAGTTGACATTGACTGGCAGGTTTAAGATTGCGCAAACTAAAACTTCCTCAGATGTCAAAGAAATTTAAATATAATAGTGTTTTTTAAAGCTTAGGTTTTCAGGGTTGTATGAGTAGATAAGCAAACAAAAGATCTGTTCTTTTGTATGATAATGAGTCATAATCAGCATGAAGATTTTAGACTTTCTAAATTGCTTGATAGCTAGTTTATAAGGAACCCTGGTGGTTTACAGAAACTCATTTCAAATGGCTTCAAAGGCGAATGCGAATGTCAGTGCATACTTGTATGTGAAATGTTCCTATTTATTCTTTATAATTAGTACAGTTATATGTCTTTGATTGCAAAATCATTTAGCCAGGCGATCTTTGAAAAGCTAGGAATTCTTTCGAAAGCTATACTATATATATAGAACTATTCTTGAAAGCAAGTATATTGCAAGGAAAATTAACATTAAGATTTTATTTTGACTTCATTTTTATTTTTGACTTTATATTTGTTAAAGTAAATATTGCGTAAATATGTTTTTTTTCCTCACAGTATGGAAACCTGTTTTAGCTTTGATACAGTGTGGCTTCCATGAGGCTTCAATTTATGAATTGTTTTCCATATTTATTTTATTTTTACAATAGGACAGATCAGAACTGGAAGGAAACCATGTATAAAAGAGATAGGGGAGCAGGATCAGGAAAATCCCTCAAGTTGGGATTCTAACTCAGGAAACGCGTAGCGCAACGCCGCTGTAACAAGGCTATAGGCTCCAACCAATCTATGCATTTTTATATGTAACTTAAGTGTCTGAAGGTATACATTTGACATAATATCTACTAACAGCCTGCGCCAAACGCAAATGGTCTTTTGCCATTAAAATAGTACAATCAGGATTAACTAAAAAAGACGTGGACAGTTATTTTTGCACCAGACATTACTGAATATGCATTTGTAGGATCAGAGTGATAAAATAAATCACGCAGTACAATTTACTAACATTTGTGCTCGTCAGATTACTAGTATTTGTACTATCCTTTTACGCCCCCAAAAAAGCAGTCCTTAAAGCAGGCGGTAAATTGCTCTGCTCTTGGTAGATTGCTCTGTCGTTTCGGAAATGATAAAGGTGCGTCTATGTACTTTTATATTCACATTGTTAGTAAATCACCTGCAGAATTTTCCATCTACGCTTTTATGAAATCGCTCTACCGCTTATTTGCCCTGTTTAGTAAATCTGGCACTTAGTATTTAACTTGTAGACTGCAGACCTTTAGTTGTGATGGAAAACACTGCTCCTCGTCTTTATCCTCCTCCACCCTTCTCAGCTACAGTCCTGAGCTCATGTATGTAAACATATCAGGCTGAAAGTGCTGATCTAGAATCAGTTTTTGTTTTCCATCCTGATGAATAATCCTAGATCAACATTTCAAAGTATTGTCTTGGGACTTTGTACACGTGGGCAGTGTCTGCCTTCTCATTTGCCCATTCTGTAGTGTCCAGCTTCATGTCTAGTAGATGAGGCAGGTTTCTATCTGTACGGTCAACATCACTGAGTTTCCTCTGCCTTTGGATGGCCTGCTGTGTTTCAGTTGGTTTTACAGCCCTATTGATGCCGTCCAATCTGCACAAGCATTTATAATTCAATGTACAGTGCAAGAGAGCTGTATTTGAATCCTCTTATCGAAAGTACCACTCGCAGTCAGAGGAAATACTGCTGGTGAAGTGGATTCATAAAGCAATTTGGACCCGATTCTTAACTTGCATAGTTTAAATGGGCTTCATGAGAGCTGATATAGGGCAGATTTTTTTCGCAAGTGCTTTGATTTGTATTTGTGTAAAAAAAAACTGTCCAGGAATTGCTTTATGGATCTATGCACACTGTATCTAATGTTACAGAGAAGTATTTATGTTTATAATTTGTTTTCTTTTTGTCGTTTGTGTTTCTGTTTGTACTTTTTGGTCTTAACACGTTCCATGTTTGTATAATTTTTTTCAATGTTTTGTATTTTCCATGTGACCCTTCCCCCCTTCCACTTTCCTTTCAACCAATCATGTGCGTGCGTATCATGTGACTTTGTCATATGACTCTTGCATGGTGCTGACGATGTCGTCTTCGCTGGTGAACAGAAGGTAATTTTTGTTGTTTTTATTTATTTATTTTCTTTTTTCTTTTTTTTCTTTTCTTTTTTTCTTTTGGTCCAATTCCATTAACAGTGAGAACAGACAAGTTAATGAGGGGAAGATAGAGGAAACACCCACCTGGTACCATCGGGATTTATGAGCCATTTCATTTTTGAGTCATTCATCCTTTAGAAATCTCACACCACCTACTTTATTTGGCTTTTTGAAAACCATCAGCCACTCTGCCTAGACAGTAATCCCAAAGCTTTGTCTCCTACACATGCTGCTAGGTGCTCTGCATGTTGAACTTCTTATTGATTTTCAATATATATTTTACTCTACTGACAGAAAAATTTTCTTCCCTCCTCTCCAACTCTACTTTTAATAAATGATGCAACTTTTGAGACAACGTCCGAATATCTAAAAGGAATAGTTTGTCCTAAAAATAAAACTGTATTTATTCATCAGAGCTTCACTTGCTCACTAATGAATCCACTGCAGTAAATGGGTGCCATCAAAGAAAGCAATATTACTGGAGTTGTGTGGATTACTTGTGGACCTTTATTTTTATGTTTTAATAAACTTTAATTCGGATGGCAGCCATTTGCTGCAGAGGACCCATTGGGGGAGCTCCAAATCTTTTCAGAGAAAAAACTCATCTTTAGCTTGAGCGAGCACTTTTTCAACAAATGTGAATTATTGGGTAAACTATGGCTTTAGGAGAGTTACTTAAAGACTAATGAGATGTTTATGATATCTCACAAACTCATTTATTAAAAAAGATGCATCTTTCACTTGTTTATGTACAAATCAGCATAAAGAACATCAATCATCATGCCCTCATTCATTTGCAGATCATAATAATGTGCTTTACAAGATAAATTAACTTATAGTCGCAGTATTTGCCAAATATGTTCGTATCACAAAGACTAACAGCAGTACTGACGTTATGTTATTGCACGAACACATTCACACATCCTTCTGTTCTCTTTCTGTCACAGTCTGCATACTCAAAGCCTCTCATGCATGTCCTAATTGTTCGTCTTTGTCTCACAAATGTACCTGCTCACTGTCCCTGTCTGCTGCTCCTATGTGGAAATGCAAAGAGGAAGCGCTTCACTTCCTCATATTTCAAGAAAACGCTTCTACTCTCTCTTTTCCTACCCAAACATTTTTAACGACACACTTGGTTTGAGATGAGATTACGGTCTCTGTCAATTTTTCATCTCTCAGCCGCTATTCCTGAAATATGTCAAGTTAGGATAGCGGTTATTATTAGTCATGATCGAGTGCAACAATAATCCGTGACCCTTGAATCTAATCCTCCTTCTGCATGGTAGCGCATGTTTGCCCTCTTTCTCTCTGTAACCTAATCTGTCCTTCTTTGTCTTCTTAGCATCTGGAAATCCTTCAGCTAACTGGAATTGATGACTGGATATCAGAAAACCTGTTTAACCGCCATCACTCCTGCACTGCTTGTCTTAAATTAACTTGTCTTCATTTAAATTGCAGCATCCGATTACAAACTTTAATCAAGCTTCAATTCATCATGAAGGAATCACCTTAGGCCTCTATTTTCATGCATGCTTAAACTAACTGCCTGATGGTCTGAAATGTTCAAAATATGCCTCTAACTTAAATTAAGGTTAATTACAGAAGACTACAAAGAGATTTAATGGGATATGAGACCATAGCAAACGTATACATATACAGGGCTACTGTTTCAGGTGTACATACTTTGCATACCCTTTGCAGACTCTCAGAAATCTTCCCAGTCATCTTAAAAGCTTACAAGAAGTCGTTGTTTATATTAATACTGATTATATTATATTATGTTATGTTATTTTTTATTATTGTTCAAATGTTTGAAGTTTGTAAGACTTTTGAAATATTTAACTTAGGTTCACCAAGGCTATATTCAGTTGATCAAGAATATAGTAAAATATAGAAAAATCTTTTTGGTTTTTTGAAATATTTTTTTTGAAAGCCATTAACCCATAATTTAGTTAAATGATCTTGTATGGAAAAAGAAAGAGCAATGTTACTCTTTTGAAAAAGTATGAATTTCTTTTTGGAAAAATCTATAAATAAATACTAAATAAATATATAAATCTTACATACCCCAATCTGTATAAATTATTGATCTGTATACTTAATTATATTATATTATATTATATTATATCCATTTTTACTTTGCTAAATAAAATTAATCTTGCAGATTCTGCTTGGAGAATGTAAGCTTATAAGCAAAACTGAATCCCAGACATCTAATCTAACTTGTTTATTCTATTTCTTAGGTCAAACATTCAGATATCCTATTGTCTTGACCTGAAATTCATCTCATTTGTCATGTTTGGTATATTTGGTGTGTATATACCAGTATCACATCAGTCCCTAATAGGGGCGCTTGTCTAGCAGCTATTTATGATGATTAATGTGAGCAGAGTGCTGTGGCCTCCTCCCAGTCTCCTCTAGTGACACAGGTAGACAGCTAACATCCCAAACAAGCGCCCACACATGCGCATATCACAACCCCCTTCGGCCCGCTGATATTATTAAATGTAATGGCTGAGAATCTCCAATCAAAGCATGGAGGATAATTAAGGGAGTTCTGTCATTAAGTAGTGGGCAAGTCGAGATAACGAGCTCCCCCAGAGACTGCATTACAGCGCCGTTCTCTTCCTCCATCACTGCCACCAACACAGGTCCAGCTCTCATTACAGCCCTCCACATGCCCAAGCGACTCAGCTCCACTTTTACAAGAGCCAAGCGCTGTCATTAATGTTCCACATTTGGAAGGATGGGAGGCAGAAGTCATCATTATGCTGCCAGAAAGCCTCTGCTATGAGACGTCTCGACAGTTTAGCCAAAAACGAGAACAGAGGAATTTAGACTTTGCTAAGTGACTCAACTAGAAAGTGTTACATCTCATCCTTTGATCGTTAATTTTACCATTTTCTGTGCGTAGTTTAGAGACTATGCACTGCAGTATAACTTCCTTTTAAATTCTCCCAGCTGGAGTCAACACTGTAAATTAATTATAAGCTAAAATTAGGCAGGAGTTTAATTAGCTAACCTATTTCCGCAGTTCATATTCAGAGATAAAAAATACCTTGTGAATTACAAATCAGCTGTGAAAGGATGAGGGGACGTTCACCTGTGGAAATGTGCCTGTGTTAGGGCACATTTTGAATCTGTGCTGGGGTCTTCTAACATAGTTTTTTTTTTCTGGCCGTTTTCTCCTCAGGGAACCTAATCCTCCTAAACTGGAGGCTAAGCCACTGTCCACAGGCAACGAGATGAAGGTCCACTGGATCAAGCAGGATGATGGGAGGCTCTCCCATCAAACACTATCTAGTGCGCTACCGAGCTGTGAGTATGATTGGACATGAGGTAACATACTTAACTCATCCAGTCGTCTGAATTATTTATACCGAATTAAATGCCTTTGGAGAGGTAGTGAAGTTCACGGTCATTGCATATTTTACTTAATTGGCTAATTTGTACGACCTCACTTCTATGATTTTGTATGATTTGTATAAATCCCACTGATGGGTAGGTTTAAGTGCGAGGTTAGGTGTAGGTCATTTATACAAATTCATATGAATTGGCAACTTGTAAAATACATACGATTTAGCAAAAACTTAAAATGTGTATGAATTAAAAATAAAAAAGTAACATCTCATTTACATATTACAAAAATAACTGTCTATGTCTTTTCAACGCTAATTCTTCTCTGTGCGTCTTGAGTATATCTTGACAGTACCATTATACTATAACGCCCAAAAACAGGTGCAAATAATTTTTATATATTTAAATAGTTATTATAATATTTGTTTTAACTTTTTTTTGGATGAAACCTGTAGAATTCCATCAGCCTGATACTTTCGTGTCCCACCACAAATATCAAATTATCTTTTATTTTTGAAAATATGAGTATAATCCATAAAAGAGGTGTGTGTGTGTGTGGATTCAGTGATAATTGTATATTTTAATTAGAAATTAGTACACACAAATACATAATACATTAAAACGGTACATCAAAAGACATGAAAAATGAGCATTGTGTCATTGACCCCTTATATATCATCCTTGCTTAAAGAGTGTCTACATGTGTCCGTAGAAGAATCGCCAGGAATGGAAGCCGGAGATCCGCTCTGCCCAACGGCAGTGAGTACGCTTGTTCTGGCGCGGGTCTGGACTGGAACACGGAGTACGAGGTTTACGCCATTGCCGAAAAACCAGCGAGGGACGATCTGAACCCGCAAACTCTCCTTCAGGACCTTGCCAGAACCCACCGCCATTCCAGGTACGACCCACCCCTAGCCCTGAAGCACAGCCACTGCCAGCCAGCGCAGCCAACGGCCCGACCGCCTCAACCCTACCCCGTTAACCCTATCCCACTAGCAGGTCTTGTTGTGGATTATACCGGCTACCCTTGTGTCAATTCAGGTTGTGGCCTGCCCTCCTCTAAAGAGTGATTTGACACAATCTAAGAGTAATAAGAGTGCAGAGTGATAAATGTCTGTGAGAGGTGGCCACGGGTGAAGCTCTGAGACCTTCAGCTCCTCCAGAGCCCTGACCCCTCAGGCAACCTCCCCCTGACTCTTGCAGCCTGCTTTATTGCTCGTCTCGGAGCGATTGCAGATGATATCAGCAGAGATGAGATTTTCTATTTGGCACTCGGGAGGCAAAAAGCCACAGCAGGTCCGTTAAACCATCCACCCCTCCAACACGGGCTCGTTTGGTCTGTGCTCCATTGGCAGTGCTGTGTTTTGTTTTCTGTGAGCTGCTTCCCACTGATAAAAAATTGGCCCTCAGATCATCCCTCTCTCTATTTCCTCTGTCTCTTTCTCGAGGCTGAACTGAGGCTCAGTTCAGGCTCATTGCGGCAGACCGATTGAATTGGACTGACTATCTGCCCGCTCTCAGTGGGGATGCATCCTCTGGTTTTGCATGATGACGCCTCAACAGGATTAATGGTTTAATGCTTTACTGAGGACCTAACAGGCATCTGCCGGTGCATGGCCAAGAGACCTGCTTTTTTTCTCATCCGCTTAGTGGGAAGCAGCCATATAGCAGTGGGAGCTTTGGATCTCGGAGCACTTGTGCAAGACAGGTTCAGATGGATAGAAAAAGCCTTCCTTTGTCCCTTTTCCCATCTCGCCACACTTACACATTGCAGAGTTGTTAACCTCAATGTGTAACATGTGGGAGTTCAAAAAGCGGCTTTATTTTTAGCCTAACATCTGCATTGCATCAGCTGGAGCAGCTGCTGTTAGAAACCATGGTCCAAAACATCTGCTCAGACAGAGATTCACGCTTCTCTGAGAGTCTCATATTCGGACCAGCATGCGAGACGGGTTAGAAACCCTTAAAACTGTCTGACACTATTATTATAACAAGACATATTTCTTCAGCTTGCAGATGGTCAACACGTCGAGAGTTTGGTAGGAATTAAAATAGGAGCCAGTGGATTTTCGTGCGTGGTACGGGTAACGGTCGAGCTCAGCCCCACCACGCGACAAATGCTAAAGCTCTACTTCCTGTAATCCAAATCTCCCGCCTACAGTTGACATGGAATAAAAGCTGTTCTAATACTATGCCCAAGTTAACGTTTGTGCAGTTTAAGTAACATCGGAAAACTCATTCAGTAGTCATCCAGCTCATTATTACACCGTATTGCATCATAACCTGTTTGTTTCACTTTGTCTTCTGACTGGGCAACATTTTCCTGGTGTTTGCGAGACACATAGAAAGATGAAAGTCTGTTTGTTTCCTAATTTCCTGTAGAATGTTTTTTCTTGATCTGAATTAATTATAATTGATTTAAATGCAATTTTCTGGAAGCGCTTGTTTAAAGCTGAAGTGTGTATTTTATTTTATTTAATAATGTTTAATTTTAAAAACCTTCTCTATCTCTGCACAGTAGAGAGAAATATAAATAAGCCGCTTGTATATAAATTTCTCCAAAAAGTGTAAACACTGTCTCTGTGATGCTATTAATGACCGTGGCTTTGGGATGCTTCTATCTGTTTGACGGAGCAATTGCAGTTCACTACACATTTTGTTATTAATGTTGCAATACAGTTTGAGACGCAAGTAGAGACGAAATTGCACACTTCAACTTTAAAGAAAGGGGGATATGTAAGATTTATCAAAAATTGCCTGCAAATATATACGCAATGCCAAATGCCAGGAAAGTTGCCTGATCCGTGTTTCTTGATTGCACGTGTCTTTGTGTCCTTTATCCTTCCATGTTTCCCATCACTTGACTGTCATTGTCCTTTCATTCTCGACTTGCTGTCATTGCTGTGTTTTTAACATGCTACCGCCTTTCTTTACTTTGGTTTTTACTAACTCATTGAACTTTCCTTTGATATTCTTTTTCTAATCTTGATTAACCTTTTAAACTTAATTTTCTGTATTTGACCTATTCTCTGTCTCTCTCTCTCTCTTTTTCTGTCTCTTTTTTCTCTCTCCTTTCTCCCAATTTCTTTCCCTGTTTTTTCCCTTCCCCTCTCTTTCCCTTTTTTCTGTCTCCATGTGTAAATCGACATCACCGATCATCGCATTTTCCAACACGCACTCAAAAACTTTTGTTTTTTCCTCATTTTTGGCCTCTATTTTTTCTGTGCACTGTCCCTGTGGTCTTCGGGTGTCTCTTTTTTTTTTCGGTGTGGTGGTGTGGGTTGTGTGCTCTCAGCAACCCTTGGCTGCTCCTCTGTGACGTACGCTCTCGTCACTCTCATGTTCTCCATGCTGACTGTGCTAGTGCTCTCATAAACTGGGGCTCGCCAGAGGAGAGGAGCCCGCCCACTCTTCAACCACACCCTTCAGTTTTCTACGCCTTTCTGATCCTCTCAGGAGAAGCAAACAAACAAACAAAAAAGAATATCAGTTATATGTATTGGAATTAAGCAGAGTGTTCGGTGCTTGTATCATTCTGTTTTTCTTTTTTGTTTCTTGTCATTTTTAGTTTCTTATTCATGTTTATGTTTAAGCAAGATTAACGTTGATGTGCTTTGAAAAGATGTTTTTCAAACCTTGGACTTTTTGGGAGTGTTGTAGAAAATCTTTCCCTATCAAGAAGCCTAGTCTCTTTGATATTAATCTTGATATAATTATTCTAGGGGGCCATTTAGGAGATAAAAGTCCTTATTTTCATTAATTTCATTCATTAATTTTAAGTTTCTTATTCTTTTGTTGTTGTTATTATTATTATTAAGATATTAACTAATTTGGAAGGGTGTTTTTAAGGAATAGGCACCAAGTTTGTGTGTTGATATGGAAAAAAACGTGTTTTTGTGACAAAATGTACATAATTTTAGACGATTCAGAAAATATATACTTTCTGTAATGGACTTTTATTTACATATTCCTTTCTCTGCTTCTTACTTGAAAAGACCATTCAAAACTAATGCTACTGCTGTTAAACTCATTCACGCTCAGTAAGTGTCATTTTCAACAGTGTAATTTAATTATGTTCTGTAATACATTTTTTGTATACACATACCAGTATGGTGTCATGCAGTAATCATTGTAGGTTTTAAGAAAATACGGTAAGCTAGATGGAATTTTTTTGTTGTTTATTTTGTGTTTTTAACAAACTCAATATGGATTCGAAATGTAAATCTCGCAGTACTGAGTTGCATGGGACCGTAATGCGACTGCTTCATGTTTGTCCCATGATTACATGGTGCTCAATGTCGGTTTGAGGGACCCGCCATTTTTAAAAAGGCAGGAGCGTTCTACAGCACTTCTGATTGACCATCTCTACTCTGAAATTCTAAATTCCTTAAGGCTGTTTTTTCTTGCTTAGACAGGATTTGACATAAACACCCCCCAGACTGAATTTTAATGCGAAACCCACAAGCATTCTTGTGTGCATGGCACCGCCTCCGTTGTAACCGTATAAATCAATTTTGAACATTAGCGATGGATGGATACAGGTATGGACGCCGACTGACCTCCAGCCGGCTGTCCGTATTAAAGAAGATGGTGGTCAGTTTACATGTCCGAGGCTGCCGAATGCCATCGAGAAGAACGGAGATTATTATGCAAGACCTATGCAGGCATTTCCTGGGAGGGTGTCGAGTAAAGTGCAACTAATGTAATTAAGTGTCTTACAGTATAAAAGCTCATATATATGGCAGGGTTATGGAAATAAATGGGGAGGGAATGGGGTCGTTTGTTCAATAAAATGGAGAGCATTTGTTTCCCATTTTGGAATGGATTCTCATGGTAATAAAGTGATGCGCCTAGAGTTTTGACTTTTTGGAAACGCATGTGCCAATCAGTTTGTCGGGCTCATCATTCATATGCAGGTGCGTCTCTGTCCTTAATCATTTTGTGTTGGTGCTTGGTGACATTTCATCAGAAAAGCAGCATCCCGTTTGGTCCGTCTGGGATGTTTAATGCCACTCCGGATGGATCATCAGCTTCATTCAGACTAGCAGAACCAGAGGCAAAATGAGACTTGAGAATCCAAATCTTGGCACTGGCAGAAGTGCCACTTGTTCGCACTTATCACTGAGAGTGACTGAGACGAAGGCAAGTGCCAAGTCTGGAGGTGTCTCAATAACCTGAGAACAGACTGAACATTTGTAATGACCGCGCTGTGAAGGTTAAAAGGGGCTGTTAGCAGCAGAAGCCTCTGGAACATTAAAAGAGTATTTAATAATTATTAAAATTCATATGTAATATTCAACACAGGGGTAAAAAAATTGTCCTGTTAGCATTAGCTAGCCCCTGACGAAACTACACTCTGAGGATTCAAAAAGTGCTGTAGCTATAATCACAAAACTCAAAAGACTACTTCACCAAATTTTTTTCATAGCTTGGCAACACTCTTTTTAATTTAAAAGAAATACATAAAGAAGTAAGTGTTTGCTTGTCAGTTTACATTTACCAGAGACTTTGTTTTACTCATAAATTGAAAAGCATTCTCTAAGCAGCCCAAAGTTTGGCATCACTGCAGCACTTTAAATTTACATGATGTTACAACATTAACGGTTCAAGTAATTGGCTTGAAAAAGTGTCCAGAACTAAATATCTATGAGCAAAGACAGAGGCATACAGGTATTCCCAGGAAATTAAAATGGAAATGTTAACAGCTAACTCTGTTCATGTATTCCAGAGTGCCTTGTTTCAACATAACACTCAAATGTAACATGCATCACATTGTCAGATTTTTTTCACACCAATTTTTAGTATTCAGAACATAATAAGGTTTGTAATATGTGGAGACGGCTCGAGTGTCTGGAAGACCTTTCAAGCACGCTGCTGAGTCAGCAGAGCACGGTGTTTTTTGGCTGGTGAAGGAGCTCGTGAGACAGCCTTTGTGCTCAGATGTGTGCCGTGATTTATCGCACTTGTTAAAATGCAAGCTGAAGCTCAGGAAAACAAGTGCGACCCACTCTGCGCCTCAAGCCAGAGAAGCACTCTCGGCCCTCTTCTGGCTGGCCGCTGATTAAATCTGTCAGCTCTACCTCCCGTTTCCTGCCTCTTATACACATCCACGGAGCGTGTTGACTGCTACACTGGCTAGATTTCATCACAGAGTCCACAGCACCAGTTTACCCATCATACAGGTTTCTTGGTTTAAATTCATAATACGCTTTGTATTATTGTAGGTCTATTGCAAGTCTAGAGCACAGTATGCTCACGTGGAGTATCAAGCTGCAGATGAGGTGTTTTTTTCTTAGTCATAGTTTTGTCTAATGCATTTTTCTTCTAGGCCTCTGTAGAGTGCATCCATAATTCATGATCTCCTTGATACACATAGATGTTTTTAGGTCTTTATGTGGCCCCATCAATGATTTAGAAAGACGTTTCATTAGAAACATTCATATGATGTTGCCTCAGAACTCGATATAAGCCTAATAGTAAATTCAGTCAGCTTGTTCATCTTAATTCATCGTGATAATCTATGGCTGCAATACAGGAATAAACTACTAATTGAGTGCGAGGCTAACAATAAATTATGTTAGCATATGTTTCAGAGCCAACATGTTATATTTGTTGTATTTACTCAGAATACTGTACGTTGTCTCCACTTACTTTATATATAGGAAAGTGATTTTGCTTTTAAGGATTAAATGACCTATTACAAAACATTTTTTTACAAAACATTTCTTTTTATTTTATTTAAAATCAGAATTTGTCCAAAATAAGTTGTATTTGCTTTTAGCCACATCAGATGTCCCTTTGTTAGTCCAAAAGTACTTTTGGTCATCCACATGGTTTAACTTTGAACAACTAGGACAACTTGAAAAAATCATCTTCCCACAACTGAATCCACTATTTCCACATATATTGATAAAATTTGAAATAATTTGAATTGCCATGTTCACTAATTCAGGATCCGTGATAGCTAATGTTTATTAAACCATTATTATGTTTAATGATCTATAGCATACGCTTCCATCTAATTAGATCCTGTAGTTATTTAGCATTTTCATGGTGTAGCTTGTGATTCCTGGTAAGTAGTCTGTGTTTTCAAAAGCTGAAAACACAGTTCTGCTTGTGTTCTGCCTTTTGTTTTAATCTTTGTTCTTTAACATGGTGTGTTTTCTTTTGTTTTCAGCAGTATGGCTTCCATTGTGTTGTGTGTGTGTGTGTGTGTGTGTGTGTGTGTGTGTGTTACGCAGGAGTTACCCCATAAGTGAATGCACTAAGAGCTGAATATTGAGATTATCTTCACTGTTCCATGCCAGTGCAATTTCTCTGTTAAAATATGTGCATGAATACGAACAGAACAAGCCTTGTAGTTAACGTTTTGAGCAAGACTGCTGAAGTTCTGTACAAAGAGAGTTAATTATGTTCTGAATAAGCATGCTGTCTTCATTTCCATGTGAGTGATGAATGCCCTGCTTCAGAATGACGCTGTATGTGATGCTATGTTGTATACTGTGCGTGGATAACACATGAAAGGCATCCCATTTTTCGCAATCTTTGTGGTGAACCTAAACATTATGAGGGTGAATTCACTAAGAATCGACTGATAGCACATCTTAGTTCCACGGTTTAATTTGTTGTTTTTGTAATTCTGATGATGCAAATAATGCATTAATCTGCATAACTCCTGATCTTGCTATGTTGTGAAGTATATATCAGACAACCATAATCTGGCATACTTTACTGAACTGTAGAGCACAGTTTTAAAACTGTGATCCAGGCACCTCTTTAAACTGTGTAAAATGGACTCATCTACACCACGCATTTGGACGTATCACCCAGTTATAACGCTTCTTTCTCCTTCACTTTTGATTATCATTTGATGAATTACTGTCATGCCATGATTAATAGAAAATGTACACAAACAAATAAAATTCTGTTAACAGCTCTTGGAAGGCTTGACGGTATGTTTTGTGAGGTTCAACTCTAATTTACAAAGAAGTAGCATTTCACCAATTGCAGTATGACTTAAAGGGACAGTTTGTCCAAAAATGTAACACTTCTGTCATCATTTACTCACTTTTATGTCATTTGAAACCTGTATTACAACAACAAAAAAAAATAATCTTTTGGATGAATGTAAATGGGATCCAGTGTTGTTTTGCACCTTCTTTACTTTATTGTATAGAGAAAAAATAGTTTTTTTATGGTCCACAGAAGAAAGTAAGTCAGCATACAGGTTTGAAACAACATGAAGGTGAGTAAGTGATGACAACATATTCATTTTTTGGGTGGATCTATTCCTTTGAATTAAATACAAAGCAATGCAATTCATAGCGTTTAGTTCCTTTTGCTGGTGGTTAGTGAATAAGACGCAGTATGTAAAAGTGCAGTTGTTTAGTGAATTCACCCTTATGTGTTTCTATAAGTGTGTTGGCTTTAGTCCTACTCTGCCTTCAATAAACTAATCCTTTCAGCTCACTTCAAATTAGTGCAACATACAAAATAGACTCTATTTGTTTCCCAGATTGCATAGATCACTATGGCACCATGGAAAAGCCTCACACTTTAAGGCCTGGTCTACAGTGACGTAATTTAGTTTTGACTCTCTTTCTCCTCTTCCTCCTTCCCAAAGAAACTGCGCTCAGGCTTGAGCACCGGCCATCGCGGGCATCCCTATCGCGGGTCTTCATCCTGCTCCTCTTCTCGGTGTGGACGTCACATGCTACTTCCTCAACAAGTGCGGGCTTCATGCGCATCGCCGTCAACTTCTGTGGAAAGTCTGGGCCTCTACCAAAGGAAGGGATATCGCAGGAGGGAAAGCCGCTTTCACGTGAGCCTGTCTTTTCCTTTCCTCTCATCTGCGTGTGTCCCTTGTAAACCGATAATCGCTATCCATCATGGCTTCCCATCATTATCACCCATCAGCTTTCTCTCTACAGGAGGGCTTCATAGGCAGGGCTGATTGTGACATATCTGACCTTATGAATGAGAATGATGTGAATATTGGCTCAAGGCGGCAGTGTTGGAGATAAGAGGAGAGGAGGAGAGGTGCAAGCTGGAAAGAGGCAATGAAAAAGGCAGCCCACACATCTGTTTTTAGTAGGCCTGGAAAATACTACATATGCAAAAAATCAGCAAGTTATTATATCCATGTTTTGGTGTCATTTGCACTGAAGGGCTCAACAATTTTTGATTATGATGAATAGTTATTTAAAGCACCATATGTCATGAATGTCAGAAAGCACTGTCACCCAAATATATGTATATTTTGTCATGCAAAAATATGGATAATTTTGACAGCATATGTTGGATTAAAATATTATAAAATATTGTATATATATATATATATAATTTCCTTTTTCTTTATTTTAAATAAATATGACATTAATTATTTACTATTATGTTTAAAATATATATTATATTGTTTCAGTTTGGGTTTTTTTTGTTTGGTTCCTTATTTTATGGTCTTATTTCTCGCACTTAAGAATCCATTAGCTATGGTCTTGGTTCTAAATTACAGTTTCTTATTAGTTAGTTTCATAGCACATGATCATGCAGAATAGGTGCTTTATAAGTACGAACAGCCAGTATGTTAATAACAGGCATGCTAATAAACAACTACTTAATAGCAGAGTTATTCATCACCAGCAGTATTTTATTCTTCATTTACATCTTCTGCTATCATACCTTGAATGATACATTTACATGAATCTTGACAATAGCCCTTTAGCACCATATGCTTAAAAGAATTGCATAGCTCTCTACGTTTCTTACTTTAAAACTATGACAGCTATGAATTATTATATAAACACACTATTGCCAGAAGAATACGCCATATGGTGCAAGACATACCAATTTGTTTATAATCCCCAACCCGGTTTAATCAGTGCTGCTAATTTGAACAAATCCTGATCTATATTAGCCAACAATATTCACAACATGTTTGCAAGCCACAAATCCATACCCTTGTGACGTTACTTAATCTTCGTGTCACTTTTTACAGTAAGGATGAATCTAAGGAGCCCATTGTGGAGGTAAGGACTGAGGAGGAACACACACCAAACCATGAAGGAGGAGGAACCACCGAACCCAATGAGACCACCCCTCTGACCGACCCTGAGTGAGTCCCTAAAAACACACACACACACACACACACACACAAATGCTCTAAAACACAAAAGTCTGGTCTTTTCTTCAAGTTATTAACATCTACTTGTGTTTAACAGTCTCTCTGTTGTAGCTTAATAGTGTAGATATCATACACCCCTCACTTTTTTGTGATTACCTAACATGGTGTTTTATTTTGAAATGCATGTTGGACTTACTGATGTATGTGTATGTTTTGCCTTGGCCTTCCCTTCCTCCCCTCCTTTTTCTTTGTGTGGATCTCCTTCCCCCGTCTCTCCTCTCTCTCTCTCTCTCTCTCTCTCTCTCTCTCTCTCTCTCTCTCTCTCTCTCTCTCTCTTCCCGCTGTCCTCACAGGCACGCTGCTGATACCACAGCAACAGTAGTGGACTTGCTTCCCTCTGTAACCACTAACTCAGACCCCGGCACTGACAGTCCTGCTAGCGATAGCACCACCCTTACCTCAAGCACCGCCCCTGCGGCCGACCTAAAACGGCCCCTAAAGTTACCCCCAATCCAGCACCCCCAAACCTAGCGTCACCTCTCCCACCTCCACACAAGCTGCTCCTGCAGCCGTGGCCTCTGGTGGACCTGAGCGAAACGCCCTCAACCAGTCCTCAAAGTCCTTAGATGCCCTCAGCCGCCTGATTCGACCCCCTGCAGATCTGGCTAAAGCCGATGGCCAGAGCCCGGCTGAGTCGGCCAAAGCCCCCCAAAGTAAGGACTCTCAGGTACAGGGAGGAGCCCACCAGACCACAGATAGTGACCTTGCCAAGGATGCGCTGGCCAAGCCCTCCAGCGACTCCTCCAGCGCACCCCATCCAGGACGAGTATGGCCACCTCTAGATGTTTAGTTGTGTTTGTGTCCTTAACCATCTCCACTTTCTCACTGTCTGGTTTCTTCGTCACCCCCCTTCTTTTTCAGTTTCTTCTCATTTCTTATTGTAAAATCAGAATTTCATCAGGTTCCTCCTGCATCTTTAATCTTAGCGTGTATTCCCTTTGGTATTCAAATGAGAGATGACTTGGTGCGCTGAGACAGCTTGTGCGGTTTATTTGCACCTCTGTTAAAACCAGTTCAATGGCGGCGCTTCAAAGCATAAAGGCATTATAAATGTGTAAAATTGTTCTTTCGGTTTTGTTTTTCTG